>NC_056739.1:691785422-691823382 GCF_019279795.1 Protopterus annectens | reverse complement strand
AGAAAAAAAGATAGTTAATTCACGGGTCTGCAATTTACCCCTCCCTCACCCCCAAAAGAAGATAGTTATCACAGCTGTATGTAACCTCACTGTCATCTTGGATGTCCATGTGAGAGCCGCACTCAGTAAAGACAAGTACACAGCATCAATGGGACCTGATGGTATCCCCGGTTGCATGCTATGTGAACTCCAGAAGGAGCTAGACCTGTATATACAAATGCTATTTAACCTTAGCCTTGCTACAGGATATGTACCTGAACACTGGCGTACGGCAACAGTGGTCACACTCCACAAAGGAGATGCCTCCACAGACCCTGGCAACTACCACCACACAAGCTTAACCAGCCTTGTCTGCAAAGCTATGGGAAGAGTCATTATGGAGCTCTTACACAGAGACATTGGTGACCTACAGACCCTTGATTCCACCTAGTTCAGCTTTCTACAGGGCAGATCCTGCCTTTTGCACCTAGTTGACTAGTATGAAACTGTCAGTAGGGCCATTGATGAGGGCTACGCAGTCCACACAGCCTACCTGCACTTGGCTAAGGCCTTTGACACAATACCCCACTCAGGCATCATAGACAAGCTCAACGGCTGAAATATAACACCATATGTCACAGAATAGGTTGCAAAATGGCTAAGAAACAGAACCTATAAAGTCAACATTGCAGGTGCCTTGTCAGATTCAAAGCCAGTCACAGGTGGTGTCCCACAAGGATGTGTCCTGGGACCCCTCTTATTTGGTATTTACTTTTCAGATGTGAAAGCAAACATAGGAGGGTTGTGGCTGACAAAGTTTGCAGATGACTGCAACCGGCACACACATCCTACAGAATGCCGTCACAAAGACAGATAGCTGGTGCCAGACTCATGGCCTGAAACTGAATGCAACTGATGTGTAGTCATTCCCTTTGGGAGGAACAAAGTACCCACAGATCAATACATAGACAGCAACCCACTGAGCACAGAGAACAAATCAGACACCTGGGGACACATGTAGATAGTGACATCTCGTTTGACACCCATGTTGCCAAAGTGGTTAGAAAGACTTTCTATCTTGCCCACCTTATCATGGAGGGTTTTCCATCCAGATCAAAGGAGGTCATTGTACCACTATACTTCTCCCTTATCAGGCCCATGATTGAATACAAAGCCCCATTTGGTATGTACCTCACCCAGCACTTGCAACAGCTGGAGAGACCCCAAAAGTACCTTACCATGAAGATCAGGGGTCTACAACACATGTCATATGCTTCCAGAATAAAGGAAATCCAGCTTTATTCACTGTCATACCGCATACTTACAGGTGACCTATGCCTGACATACAAGACCATGTCCAGTCAGGATTTGGTGGACATGCTCCACTGCAAGCAATCCAAATCCACCAGAACCATGACAGCTAAAGATTTGAACCTCAGCACATACATGTATAGGACATGCTGGAGGGACAGAGTCATAACTCAGAGGCATCTCACACTCTAGCAGAGTATCCCAGTTCATGTTAGACAGAGTCCCTCACTGACTCTCTTCAAGAGACATCTGGACAACTGCATGTGAGACAGAGGCACAAACTAGACAGAGGCACAGTCAAGTTATTCAATTACGTAAGGGGGTCATAATGTGTCACTACTAAGTCAGAGGCACAATATTCGGAATCTATTCTGTACACTTATTACCACTATAAGGGGTGGCAATAGCCACATCACTATGGCTAGGCTTATACATGCACTAGGGCAGATAGCCTAGTAGTAAACTATGAAACTATGAAACTATGGTGTATGTGTAGGTATTGTCAGTCAAGCACTATAATGTGGTTTGGGGGGCTTGATATCTCCCTGTATTCCAACATTGTTTTGTCTATTCCTTCTAGCATGTCTAGGGATCGGTTGCTAGTGTCCTCTCCTGCTCAGCTGGTGAACCTGGGAATATTGAGGCAATGTTACAATTGCCTCATATACACTGACAACCCTCTCCTTCTCCCATAAAACACAAATGCATGCGAGAGATGCAACTATATAGCCAAAGTGGAGGCTGAGCTCTCTCAACATAGGACTAGCAAGACCAGAGAGAAGGTGAAGGTAACCACACACACCACAAACCCAGTCTCACATAGCACTATCACAACTTCAAATCATACACATAGACACACAAAGACATACTCGGAGGCTCTGATCAGAATTCTACCAAAACAGCAGAGGCCACCACAGCAGACACCCACACAACTGCCTCCACAGGGCACAGCACATGCAACACATAGACCACAGAGTCAGTGTGCCAAACAGTCACAGCCCTTAAGGCCAAACAAAATGCCAGACACATTTGTCATAGGTGACTCCATAGTCAGACACACTGACGTCCCGCTCACCAGATCGAGTATGGAGGAGGTCACAGTAAGCTGCCTATCGGGCACTGGAATCCACCACATAATGCAAGCACTCAGGTCACTCAACTGCAAGTACAAGTCTGACTCAGTCATTATCCATGCTGGTGTGAACGACCTGAGATGTACCTCCCTGGACTACATGAAAAGAGACATAGAGGATCTCTCTGATTATGTAGGCCAGGCAGGTATGACCCTGACCTTGAGCAGTATCCTACCTTCACCAAGTATGATACCACATAAACAGAGACAAGATGATCAGCTGTAATAATTGGCTTAAACTATGGTGTCATTCAAAGGGGGTCCAATATCTGTCTGCCTGGGATGACATGCTGGACAGGCCATGCTGATTTGCAAGGGACGGCTTGCACCTGTCACCCCTGGGCTTCCGGATTTTGGCTGAGGCTCTTGCCACCCCCATTGTGCCTTTTTTATGCAAGAATCAGATTCTACACCTACAACCCTAGAACACAGAAAAGGAAAAACACTAAGGGTAATGCTGCTCAATGCCAGAAGTCTCAACCTCAAGCTGCACACACTCGACACCCTTCTCAGTATGGAGAACATTGATGTCTGTGCTGTGACTGAAACCTGGTTCACGGCTTCTGACAGCACCCTGGCACTATCGGGTGTTACCTCATATCATGCGTTCCGGACCCAAAATCCGGACAACACCAAGAAAGGAGGGTGGGTGTCCATATTCATCAAGGACATCCTCACCTCAAGGTTGGTGGCAACACACGATGCATCAGAGACCATCCAGGTGCAATTAACCGTAGGCAAGACTGCTCTGCAGTTTGTAGCATGTTACAGGCCACCCTCTCAAACTCAGGTACCTCACACAGCTTTCCTGAAAACACTGGAGGGGATAAATGTATCTCCAAACACCATCATACTGGGTGATTCCAACTATCCAAATATAGACTGGGATCACTACTCAAGCCCCAACACTCTAGCCCAAAGGTTCCAAGAGTTCTTACACTCAAATGCCATGGAACAACTAGTCACCATCCCCACAAGAGGAGACAACATACTAGAACTCATCATCACGAACATGGGGTCACAATGTTCAACACCAGAAGTATACCCATCATTGGTGAGATCAGATCATGAACTAATCTCAGTGGAAGTCCACATCCCACCCCCACCCCAGATAGAAAAGACAACAGTGAAGAACTTCTCAAAAGCTGACTTCACACTTCTAAAGACTGGTATGGTCTCTTTAAAGGCCCCCAAGCCAGCGGACACCATTACCCAAGCCGCTGTATCACTTACAAATGCCTTCTACCAGCACCTCCAGGACTGCATGGATCAGGCAATCCCAAACAAAACAAAGACTCTTTGTACCACAGGCAAGCATCCAGTCTGGTGGACCCCAGCCATAAACAAGCTCTACAACAAAAGGAAGGAGCTACTACAAGATAGAGTGAAATCCGTAGAAGGGAAGACACCCCTGCTCATTATGAGTAAAACACTGAGTTCCCCCATAAAATCATCCAAGGCGAATTTTGAGAGTAAACCCGCTAAGGACTTAAGGGACAATCATGAGGCCTTTTTTACCTATGTTAGACACCTGGGAGGAAACTCCCAGATATGCTCAGAATTAGTTTGAAATTATGTAAATATCACTGAACCTACAGACATTGCCAACATACTGGCTGACAGGTTCAGTGCAGATTTCTCCCCCCCAACTGGAGGGATATCTATACCAGAGGATTGTAGCCCCCCAAACATCTCAAATGCTCGGGTGAGAACTGCTCTATCCAAGGAGAAAAACACTGCATCCATGGGACCAGATGGTGTCCCCGGTTGTGTGCTCCATGAACTCAATGAGGAATTAAACCCACAGTTAGGGCAGCTGTTTAATCTTAGCCTCACCTCAGGATATGTGCCCAAGGAGTGGCATACAGCAATGGTGGACCCACTTCACAAAGGAGGTGCCTCCACCAACACCGGAAACTACCATCCCATCAGCTTGACAAGCCTGGTCTGCTAAGCTATGGAGAGGATCATAATGGAAATCATAAATGAAGACATAGGGGACTTGCAGATGTTGGATCCAACACAGTTTGGCTTTGTCAAGGGCAGATCATGCCTTTTAAACTTGGTTGACTTTTTCAAGACAGTCACCAAGGCCATTGATGAGGGCAAGGCAGTCCACACAGCCTACCTTGACCTGGCAAAGGCTTTCGACACAATACCCCACTCAGGTATCATTGAAAAAATCACCAGCTTAAATGTGAACCCATACATCACAGGATGGGTTGCAAACTGGCTAAGTGACAGAACACACAGGGTCAAAGTTGCTGGTGCCATGTCACACTCCTGGGCCCACTTTTGTTCAGCATCTACTTTTCAGAAGTACAAGCAAACACAGGAGGATTATGGCTGACAAAGTTTGAAGGTGACTGCAAACTGGGAACCATAGTTGGAAACCCATCTGACACAGACATCCTTCAGAAGGGTCTCATAGACACGGATAACTGGTGCCAGAGCCATGGCCTTACGTTAAATGCTAAACAATGCATAGTCATACCCTTCGGGAACAACAAGGTTACCCCTAGTTCCCATCTAGGTGGCAATCCTCTAAGCACAGAAGAGGTTATCAGGGACCTGGGCACCCGGGTTGACAGTAATCTTTCGTTTGACACTCACACTCACATTGCCAGAGTAGGCCTGGGGCAGTTCCAGCTATTAGGACAGTGGTCTGCAGCAAGCTATATAGTAGTAGTCAGTTTTAGCCATTGGTATTTGACCATGGCTAATCCATGTTGCTTCTTGTTGTGGTACCAACATGGGTGTGTGGTTATCCATGCCATTTATTGCTAGTCACCCTCATTTTGTAGCTTGTTCCATGTTTTTACACATGTACATCACTGTATGAGGTGTGACCTGGTAGTGTCAGGGTGCTGATGTGGGCTTTGACCCTGTTTTCTATTACAGCACTGATATCTACATTCTCTATACTGTGTGCATTTACACTGCATGCATTTATACTTCTGGCATTGGGTAGCATTACATCTAGATTCCTATCCCTTGTGGTACCTATGAGGTAGGTTTGTGTTTTTGTGGTTTATGATTGGTGAGGGTGGATGTTAGTCAGGTCCTCAGGTGTGCATATGGTACATGGTATTACATTACTTAACACATGGCATTCATGCCTCAGGTGGTGCTGCAGGGCTGCCTCTGTCGGATGCACATACTACACCCCCTGTACATGTTTGGAAGCAGGTTGTGTCATGTTAGGCATCCCTGTTACTATATGAGTGAGTCAGAGCGGGTATCAGTCCCAGTGTTCCTACTGACCAAGTGTATGTGCTATGCGTTGCCTCTTTGCCAAGGCCAGGGCATACTGGGCACGCCTCCTTCTGCCTACTGGGACAAGGTCAGGTTGTTCCTCCTCCGAGTCGCCCACTGCCTGTGGTGGCCTTGGCAATGGTGGGGGGATGTTAGGCCCAGCCCTGTGCTGGTCCTGCTGCAGCTGTTTCCGCAGGATCATATTATGTAGCATAGCACATATCATGATCATTTGGGTACGTGTAGTTGGTGTGTACTGCAAGGCTCCACCAGATGTGTCCAGACACCGGAACCATGACTTGAGCAGCCCAAACACACGCTCTATGACATTACGTGTTTGTGCGTGTGCCTCATTATGGCGTTCCTGTTCAGGTGTGTGTGCATTTCTGATGGGTGTCATCAGCCACGGCTCAAGTGCATAACCTGCATCCCCCACTAGGTGTCCGTGTGGGAAGTCCTCACTGGCAAATGATTGGTACAGCTGCGTCAGATGCCAGATGTGGGAATCGTGGTAGCTTCCAGGGCAGCCAGCACACACATTCATTATTATGCCCTGGGCATCACACACGACCTGGCAGTTGATGGAGGGGTATCCCTTGTGGTTAATGTACACTCTACCCCGCTCAACAGCTGGTGCTTTGATGCATATGTGCGTGCAGTCTATTGCACCCAGCACCTCAGGGTATCCCGCTATTTGCTGGAAGAGACGCATATTGCTGGCCACAACCTCACAGTCATTAGGGACATATATATGATCACTGACATGTGCTGACATGGCATCCAGGAACTGGTGCAGTACCCTGGAGGCTGATGCCTGTGATATCCCCATTATATCACCAGTTGGTCTCTGGAAGGTACCTGTTGCTAATATTCTTAGGCCAACACATACCTTAGTTTCCACTGGAATGGGTTCCCCTCTGTTGGTTCTGTGTGTGAGATGTGGCCTGCACAGCTCAACAATCTGCTGCAGAAGGTCTCTGTCCACTCTGTAGCGCTCTACTATCTCCAGCTCATGTAATCCATGGTAGGTGACCCTGGGCCTGTATACTCTTCTCCTTCTCCTCACTCTGGGTTGTCTGTCAGCATCTGCATTGTCACCACCCTCAGCAATTCGCCTATGCCTGATTATAACAGCTATGGCAGCCCCTAGCATTTCTGCTCTGAGTTCAGCTTTTTTCAGTTTTCAATTCTGATAGCTTACTTTCTTGCAGTATCTCTTGTGAGAAACACCCTGCACTGCTGTTTGCAGTGTTTTAAGTGCTGGGTTGGGCTTCTAGTCTGCCTGTGTAATTGCCTGCTTCCAATTGTTATCACCAATTAACTCCAGCAGTATTCGACAGTTTCCTAGTAATCTGGTTGTTTCCTTTTTCCTCTCTGTTTCCTCAGGGGGAGCAATGTGCACACCAGCTTAAGCACGCTCACAGTGGCTTACACGCGCGCACACATCCTTACACGGTGTGGACTTGGCTGATTCATGTTAAAACGCGCACACTGCCTTACACACATGCACGCCCGCGCAAACCATTGTAAACGGTTTGCAACACGCTCCCACATGTTGAACCTGCCTTACACGCGCGCACACGCGCGCATGCACGTATATCAAGAAACTTTGAGTGTAAGGATAGCGTATACCCTCAATTTCTTGACTTTCCTAGTGTTCTGTTGGGACACACCTCCCTCCCTGATGTCTGTCTGTCATCTGTTACCTTACATTGCCCTCCAATCTGGTACATTTGTTTCTATCCTTCCCCCCGTGATGTCACCTACCTCTTACTCTGTTTCTCCCCCTTCTCTAACTCTTACACTACTCAGAAAGTGCTCATTACCTATGTGGCAGTGTGATTCAGTATTGTAACCCTCATTTACATAGGATTGCCTAGTAATGCTTAGTTACATGTCTTACACGGAGCTTCCCCCCCTTGACAACCACTAAACGGAGGCCATATTGTTTTTGGTCTGCAAGTCCCTCCATTGACATTCCATGTAATACATAAATCCCACAATTGTGGGCTTATAAGCTTCGGTTTTCAGTTTTAGGTAGCGCACCCCGTTTGTTCGGGTGTGCGCTGCAGTTACACATCATAATCCCATGAAAAAAAAAAGTTATATAACATATTTTTGCAACACTTTTTCATGCCAATGGCCACATATTTGGCCATTGGCATGTTAATGAAACATATGCACCCTTTATTTGGAGCTGACATAGCTCCTTTTTTGATTTTGCAGAAATGTACTCAGTTGTCAGCTGAGTACATTTCTGCAGCTAACACGTCCATTACACAGACTGGTTTCAGCTTCGTGGATCGCTCAAATACCTCATTTGCATATCTTTGAGCTGCAAATGAGGTATTGAGCATTTCCACGCCCAGTCCGTGTAAGAGACGTGTTAGCTGTCTCTTACACGGAGGTTTGGGCTGTTCCTGAATCGGGAGGCTTACACGGAGGCTTACACTACTCTTAAACTCCGTGTAAGCCTTCCTGAATCTGGCCCACAGTGTTTCCATCTGAGTTAGGCATCTTTCTGTCACACTTTTGGTATGTCTTGAAGCCAGAGGTATCTTTAGTGGGTCTTTAGAGGGCTTGTCAGCCATCTTACACACACACACACACACACACACACACACACACACACACACACACACACACACACACACACACACACACATGGACTTAAGAATAAGGAAAGATTTATTTATTTTTTTTAATGTATCAAAGAAAGGAAAGGGTGAAACTACTAATGATGATATATGAGGTTATCCACAGGTAAAAGAGGAGAGAGGAAAACACACTCATGCACTCACTAAAAGATATCTAGAGGAGCTGGCCAGTATAGATAGAAATAAAATATAAAATGTAGAGATTGGACAGTAAGAAAAAACTGGCTTACAATTAGAAGAAATGCCAGTGTTTGAGAGATTGCATAGAACACGTCTGGCACTACAAAGCAGCAAACAAGGTCTGAGGGAATTTGGTGAGGAGCACTGTGGGTAGAGCTTAGCTCAAGAGTGTTTGGAAGGTGCAAGCTGGAATAACAGCCAAGTTGGTTCCGAGGCTCGAAACCGAGACCATAGTCAAGGATTATGTAAAGATTGACAACATCAGATCATAGGTTTACACTAAAAAGAAAAGAACCACACTTGTTCAACTGACAGAAATATCATGTAACAGTCAGAGAGAGATTAAAACATAGCAAAAATCAGTTCTTTAAATAAAGTATTGTTTTAGTCATAAAATGAAATGTGGGAGGTTTTATCCCTGACTGGAACTTATTTGCCCAGCAATGGAAAATCCTTGAAAGGAATGCACTTTGATGGTAAAAAATCTCTGAGGGGCTTGGCACACAGACTTTTGCTTTTTTTTTTTTTTTTAGCCTTGCTCAAGCTATCAACAGTCTGGGCAAATGGAAGATGTCATAAGCTTTTGAAACTGGCTGGCTGTTACATCCTAGGCAGGATATAACCCATATAGCTAAGGCTACTGCAGCAGTGATATAATGAAGAACATGGATTTGCTCAGTGAAACCTTGACCTTGTGGAAAATGAGAAAGGGCTGGCTTGCTATAACAGCTTCTAACTTGGATATTCTTCTTGTAGAAGTTAGAGTAATGAGTAATACAACATTACAAGTCAAGAATCTCAAACCAGCATCATTAGCTGGTTCAAACAGAAGTACTATAGCAATAACCCATGCCTGGGTGTGGGTAATGCTGGATTTACCCACGGTTGGCGTGGTTTGGTCCCAAGGGCGAAGCCCGAGGGACCAAACAAAGCCAACTGTGGGTAAATACAGCATTACCCACACCCAGAAGTGGGTTATTGCTATTATACCATGACATTATTTAAGAAAAGAAACTATTACTTTTCTTAAATAATGGCATAGTATAATGCCTGTTTACTGCCCTTCCTCAGATGTCTGGCATCCGCGGCAGTTCTGATGTACTGTGCCTCAAGCAGTACATCAGAGCTGTGGGCAAAAGCAATGGAGAAAGCAAGATCTCCGTTGCTTTTTTATTTAGCTATGTTAAATGGGTTTAACATAGCGAGACAGTTTTAAAATAAGCAACGGAGATGTTCATTGCTTATTTTAAAGCTGTCTCGCTATGTTAAACCCATTTAACATAGCAAACAGTAAAAAGCAACGGAGATCTTGCTTTCTCCATTTCTTTTAACCTGTCAGCTATGTTAAATGGGTTTAGCATAGCGAGACAGCTTTAAAATAAGCAACGGAGATCTCCGTTGCTTATTTTAAAGCTGTCTCGCTATGTTAAACCCATTTAACATAGCGAGACAGTGTTTTAAAAGTAGAGTTATACTAATGGAAAAAAGTCCGGGCAACCGGACCTTTTTCCATTAGTATAACTCGATTTACAATGTGCACGCTGGCCAATCAGCATGCACGTTTTGGGGGGGTCATGGTATAATTACTTTTCAAGCACAGAGATAAGATCTTAACTCATTCACTTTAATGGAGCTCAGGAAGTTTGCACTATAACTTTCAATGGGCGGAGCCTAAGTCTTTTGACAAAAATCAAATTATGTCCTCACATTTCAAACAAATGGTCATATCTCTGGAACCTTAAGGGTTACGGAAGAAGTATAAATGACAAACTCTTCAGCACAAACTATTTTTATAGTGGTAATATTATTTAGGTTCTGGGACTTAAACCAAAATTTATGTCACAGTAAACACAGTAACAATTATGTTTGTAATATTTTGTAAAAAAAAACTTACAATATCTCAGCAACCACTCAAGTTACATACATGCTGCCAGCCGCATTTTGTTCAACTAGCAGAGAGCTTTGATATGAGGCTAAGGAGTTCTGTCTGTGTTACTTGGTTGTTGAGATATTTAGAAAAAAGTGAAAATTATATCTATATAAATTAGTAAACAGAGATCACATTAATGCAGATGAGTTTGCCATTATGTAAGCTTTAAGATGAAATATTTTAAAATAACTTGTACATAGCATGGCTTTGAAATTATTGATGCAAATTTGAACAAGCAATATTTGATGCCTACAGGCAGGAGTAGGAGTTAATTGAAGATGCACCTGCAGGCTAGGCAAATGGATATGTAAAATCCCTTTCAGAAACTGCTTGACTTGAAGACACATGGAAAGGTGGGGATCGAAGGACAAACAAATAGAAGAGTGAAAGATGAATCTTAATAAGCGAGTAAGAAAGCCCAGTGGATAATAGCTCACACAATCTAGAACTACAGGCATCAAGACCATAAAAGGATTGCGGTTCTTAGCATAGCACTAACTAGAAAATATTTTCCACTTCACACTTACATATATATGATTTTCAAGCAACAGTTTTTTTGTTTTTTTTTTACTTCCTATAGCACCCGCTGTACATCTTCAGGAAAAAAATCAGCATAAAGGGTATCAAAAATTCTATCATCCAGACAATCAACTGAATTGCTTTCATGTTTGAGTGTATCAAACATCCCCAGTCTTGTATGAATAAATCTAATGCATGGGAAGCCTGTGATAACTGCCCTTGACCAATTTTAAAAGAATGAAGAACGGTTGTTGCCTGGGCCAAAAATGAATCACCCCCACTATCTTTGGAAAGTCCTTCTAAAACTTTAGAAGAACACTGGATATCAGAAGAAAGGGTGGAAATAGCACAGAGGAACATTTCAGTCTATGAGAATAAGAATTTATCTGTTTTCTAGGTCTGCTTCCACTGATTGCTGGCACAGAATTCCTTTGGAAACCTATTTTGAAAGGAGGCAAACAGATTTATCTCATAAACACAGGATACAAGGTTTGAGTCTTACCTTTAGTATGGGAAGTTTGGCTCCGCTTAAAATGGCCTGTAAGGCCACATAGCCTAGTACTATCCTATAAAGCAGATTCCAAGTTGATATAATGGTAAAGGTGTTTCCCTCATCCTATTTGAAATGTTACACCAATTCTTGAAAGACCACAGGGTGTAGTCTCTATTCACAAGCGTCTGTCCTGGTCCTGCTCAGTTTATCTGCTACAATATTTTGATCCGACAGAATGTAATAAACTTAAAGTCAAACTGAACCAGGCTGTTGCCTCCCAGGCTATCATGGCAAGTCTGCAAAAGGGTAAAATCCGGTACCTCCCTGTTTCTTGATAGTCACATCACTGTGCTGTTATCTGTGATAACTTTCAGAGGTCCTACAGACAAGAGATGATATAAGGTCTTTACAGCATTGATCACTGCCAACATCTGTTTGGCATTTATGTGCTTTTGTCTGTCCAGCTTGTTCCACAGACCTAGTATTTTACCCCTTTAGATACAGCCTGCCATGTAATGTCTGATGCATCTGTTGTGACAAACTGTAGAGGAGTCAGAGGGGAGAAGAGGAGAGCAGGGCTGAAAGAAACACTAGTCAACCAATCACAGTACTTCTCTTTTGACAAACCCAAGCACTGGTATCCGAGAAGATAAAAGATGATGATGCTGAGATCAGACTGACTTGACATACCACTGAATATTTCTCATATTAGGTCTAGCCTAGGGAATCTGAATCATGGAAGCCATGAAACACGGAATGCTGATAAATTCCTTGGCAGGTGTTTGAGATGGGTTGGAAAAGCTCAGGAAGATATTTTTTACAGTTCTACTTAGCCCTGAGGAAGAAAAACATTTCCTAGTGACGTGTCCAGAAGACTTCCCAGAAAAACTGGGAAGGGATAATTTCAATAAGTTAACTTGATACCCCAAATTGAGCAACCGATTCTTGATTCTTGACACCTCAGTGAATTCAGACAATATGAAAGAGTCTGCAAATATAAGGCAATTGACTACATCTGGAAAGATGTGAATGCCACAAAGTCCGCAGTAAGCAGTTACTGGAGAGAGATGCTTACTAAATATGCCTTACGCAACAGATTCACCAAAGGGTAAGCAGGTAATTGACAGTGATAGCCAGATACAGAAAACCTTAAGATGCTAATATAAGTTGAATACTATTATGAAACTGCAGACAAGAATATATTGTAACAAAATTTGGAGGGATAACACTTTGAAATTTGGAATCTTGACAAACAGGTTGAAAAAAGAGGTGTCTAAGACTAGTCTCCGACTTTCCTCTTTCTTTGTCAACAGAAAAAAGCTTGAATAAAATAGTTGACTTATCTAATCTGGTGACACAAATTCATAGGTAAAATACTAAATACTACACTATCAGTCTGCAGACTATAACAAGCCTAGCTAATACTCAGAGGTTACAATCAAACTAGGTACCTTGAATCTGTAAGGTAAAGTCCTTAGCCACTTTGCAAATCCTACATACCTGCTTCAGCACTGGAGTAAACAAGGACAACTGATTCATAGGGATGGGGGGGGCCTTTAAAAGGGGAGGAAAGGATTCCCATTGCCATCTGTAACCCTGCTACATGATTCTCAGAACCCATCTGCATGACATAATCTGATGCTACTGGGGAAGATAAAGGCCTAGATGGAGAGATACTTTTACAGGATTGCAATGGTGGAAGTTTGAAGGGGCAAGTCATTCCTCATTTTTATTTCGAGCCTTCTTGACACTGCTTTTTAAAATTCTTTGAACTTTGCTGAGATTCCTTACTTGCTTTTTTAGAGGTTCTGTATTAGAAGGAAAACATTTAATGAACTTATCAAAGGAGAGTTAAAAATCCTGGGTAACCCTCTGAATCAATTTTCCTCTTTTGTCAAATTTATTTTTAGGACCTCAGCAGCAGAAGAGCCAAACAAAATATCTTTGTCCAGAGGAGTTTCAAATTTAAACCCTGACTTCCATTTTAAAGTTTTGAGAACGTAACAAGCAAATCTTCTCATAACAGACCCAGTAGCAGCAGTTCTGGGTATGGCATTAGCAGAATCAGAACACTTAGATTTTTTGGTTACTTCAGAACCAGACACAATTAAGGGATTCAATGAAGTTTTAACCTCTGAACAAGAGAGGCTTATAGTTATCTTTCTCATGTTCTCAAAAAAGGCTAGTAAGAATTTTAACGAGTCTGGCAATTCAAAATTCTAAAAGTGAAAATAACAGAATACATTTTTTTTTCCCAAATCTATCAAAAGCTTTCCAATCCTTGTCAGAGAGAGAGAGTTTAAGATTTACAATATTTTAGTAGTAGATTATTTTGTTAAGGAAATAACAGCAGAATCTGACTTAGAATTAGAAAAAAGAAGTTATGTCTTAGCATAACGTTCCATCTGTGTTGTTCATCTTTATTCATTCATCACTGATGGATTTGGTTCCGAGCCCTCGAACAGAGTTGACCTTTTTACCAAGCTCGCACCAACCAAAAAAACTCTTGAGCTAAGTCTCTACCCAGAATGCCCACCTCCCTGTTACCTCAGATCGAGTTTGCTAGAGAAAAGGAAGTAAAGCCGAGGCCACTTCTGTGCAAATACCCTAGGGCACCACTTAGACCCAAAGACTCCCCCGGGAGCCTTTGGAGGGGGAAGGAGGGTGGGAAGTGATGAATGAAAGAAGATGAACAACACAGATGGAACGTTATGGTAAGACATAACTTCTTCATCTGATGTTGTTAATCTTCTTTCCATTCATCACTGATGGGACAGAATCCCAAGCTGCCTTGAGGTCCATAGGCGGCCCTTATGGAAGAACATTCCTGAGTACCATTGAGCCGAATGCAGCTCTCCCTCTGGAGACCAAGTCCAATTTGTAATGATAGACAAAGGTATGAGGCTTAGCCCAAGTAGCTGCTGTGCAGATGTCATCCGTGGAGGCCCTGGAATGGAAAGCTAAAGATGTTGCCATAGATCTAGTGGAGTGAGCTTTAAGGTTTGGCGTAGGTTCATTACTGAGGGAATAGATGAAACATATGCAGTCTCTTAGCCATTTTGATAATGTAAACTTGGAAACAGCCGCTCCCATTCTGGGCCCAGAAAAAGAGATGAAAAGCTGTTCAGATTTACAGATAGGTTTGGCCCTGTCTAGGTAAAATCTCAATTGTCTATGTATGTCTAAGGAGTGAAGGCAAATTCGAAAAGAACAGTGGTAAATCAATGGTCTGGTTTATGGAGAATTCAGAAACAACTTTGGGGAGGAAAGATGGATTTGTCCGAAGTGATACTATGTCTTTATGAAAGACCGGATAGGGCCTCGATACACAATGCCTGCAGCTCTGAGACTCTTCTGGCAGACATGATGGCTACCAAGAAAAAAGATTTCAAAGACAAAAACTTTAGGTCAAAGTTTAGGTCAAATGACTCCAAAGTTCTACATCTAGCCTCATCCACCAAAGCAGGTCTTGTTTGCAGGAGTTGGTTATTTGAATCTGGTAACCGAGGGGATGATAGCTTGGGAACCACTGACACAGAAGAAGCGATTGCAGAATATGCATGTGTAGTTTTGCTAGAGGCACTATTGGGAATGACGCTGCCATAGAACCTAGGGCCTGAAGAACTTCCCTTGCAGAGACTCTTGCTTGAGAGAGTGTCACCTGCAGCTGAAGCTTCAATTAATGGAGTCTGTGATTTGGGAGTGATACCAGACAGGACTGAGTATTGAACACTGCTCCAATGAACTCTATTTGTTGTGTAGGGATAAGGTTTGATTTCTCCCAATGTATCTTTATTACCAACAATTTTGCCAGAGAAAGAGAGAGAGTATAATGCAGTGCTGTTACCAGAAGATGCTCAGTGGGGGCAGTAAGGAGCCAGTCGTCCAGATATGGAAACACCCAGAATTCTTTTAGTCTCAAGTGAGCTGTTACCACTGCCATGCATTTCGTCAATGCTCTGGGGGGCTGTAGAGAGACTGAACAGCAGGGTACAGAATTGATAATGACTGGCTCCTAGCTGGAAGTGAAGCAGACTCCTGGAGTGTTTGTCCATCTCGATGTGGTAATACGCATCCCGGAGATCTATAGAGCACATCCAATCACCTTCTCTTTAAAAGGGGAGAATGGACTGAACCATGACCATCTGGAATTTGGTTTGGGTGACAGACTTGTTTAAGCTGCTGAGATCCAAAATGGGTCTCCAGTCCCCTAGAATCTTGAGTAAAATCCAGATCTGCATTAGTCTGGTGGGACTGGTTGGATGACTCTTTTTTAAGACAGCTTTATAATCTCTGAAGCTGCTCCTTCCATTTGACCGGATGGAATGTTGAGAAGTTTTCTTGGAAAATTTGGCGGACAAAAAAGGGGAATGGTGTAACCTCTGGTGATAATGCTCTGCACCCAACGATTGGTGGTGATGGATTGCCAGGCAGCTTGGTGCAGAGAGAAATGACCCCTGACTGCTTCCAGAGGTAAGAATTGGGCTGCTCCTCAGGAGCACTGATAAGGCTGTCCAGAGAAGGAATCCCTGGAGCCTTGGTTATGAGGACCCTGTCTGCCTCTATAGGGGCATCTTCCAGAATTGTTACCCCCTCTGCCTCTTAGGAGTATCATCACCACGTGTAGCATGGACGGGATCCTGAGGTTTCTTATGCCACATCTTTCCATTCCTCTAAGAAAGTACATTGAAGGTTGGAAAACTGCAGGCCTATGGCAGACAGGGTCTTTCCATCATGCTCGCACCTGGCTAGCATGTCCTTTACTATGTAACCAAAAAGGGACGAAGCTTCGATTGGAGAATTCAGAAAGGAAGACTTGAAGGGGCCCTCGAGGTCACAAATGCACATCCAGGCATGACGCCTCATAACAATGTCTGAACCTGCTGCGCTAGCCACCCCTTTGGTTGTAGCAACGGAGGTGCTCAAAAAAACCAAGAACTAATAAAATCCACCAAAGGAAAGCAACAAATGATAAATAAAGGAAAGGCAACCAAATACAACCAATTTATATTTGGTTGCCTTTCTTTTATTTATCATTTGTTGCTTTCCTTTGGTGGATTTTATTACCCCTTTGGTTGTATGTCACAGCAACCTCATGGACAAGGTGGATATTGATTCCGGGGTTGCGAGTTGTGAGGCCACTTTGTCCCTGAACTCATCAGACAACTGTCCTGCGAGCATCCCAGAGAGTTCAGATATCAAGTCCCTCTGGAGCCTCGTAAAATGTGCCAAATAATTCAGGGACCATATGGCAAAGGTCCCTGATGCAAAAACACACTTCCCAAGTCTGTTGACCACCTGGGACTCCCTGTTGGGCCGGTGGACAGTGGGACTTTCCTCAGCTAAGTCCTTTTTCATGGCCACTGCCACCACCATAGCATCGACTAGTAACCCTTTGGACCAATGCGGGCTCTCCTCAGGAGGGTAAAGAATTTTGTCTGCTCTCTGAGGGATCGCCTCAGTGGAATCTGGGTTCCTCCATGCACACTACATGATGAGCTGGATGAGCTCATCAGCAGGCGGGGTCACCCAAGAGGTAGAAGGCTGAGCACAAAAAGCCTGCAGGAACATGGACTCCTCAGATAAAGAGTTGGAGGGCTTCCAGTGACCTCTCTGCTTTAGCATTTCCAGGATGTCTCCGAAAGAGACATCATCAGGAGGTGATCGTGGGGACCCTTCACCATCATCGTAATCCATGTCTTCCATTAAGGACTCCTCAGGTGAGTCCATGTGCTTCCTCTTGCACGTCTTCTTTCGAAGGGGCTCCTTAGTGGGGGTCTCTGGGGAGGACTCGGTAGAGCGGGTACCCTGAACAGGGGTGTCATGTGACTTCTTTGCCCGGTGTCCTGGGGGTGTGGTCTGTGACAGCTGTAGCTCAGGGGGTGAAAACTGGGGTTCCAACATCAAATGAGTGCTGCCAGAAGCAAGATCCCTCTCCATCGTGCGGAAGGCAGGCCTGATGAAGAGGGATGGGAGCCCAGAACTGAGAAAGACAACCTCGGGACTGGGATCACACCATGCTCTGACGAACCCGCCCCTACAGATGGAGCCTCAGGTAGGACTGGCGTGGATGTGGCTATCAGCACAGAGTATGGAACCGAGGATAGAGATGGATCTGTACCCTGGGCCAATGCTCTCATCCCCCAATCCCCAGATTGAGGAAGGACCAGTTCAGTGGGAACTGAAGACCAAAGGGACAAACTCAGAGCCAGAGTGTGATGCATCACAGGCGCTGAGGTGATGAGTTCCAAGCAGGATGTCAAAACAGAAGGCTTCAGAACAGAGATGGTCGAAAAAGGAGTGTAAGATGGAGTCTATGGATAAGGCAACCCAAGTCCTACAGGTGGATGGTTCTTAGAAAGTGAGGAAATCCCCCTGGCTAACGACAGCTGCCTACAAGATGCACCATGTCATGTTCAGAAATGGTCCTGGTGGATCTAGTGGATACTTTGGACAGGAAGTCATGTTTTCCGATGAAGGGGCTATATGCTTGGCCCAGAAACAGATCTATGAAGGGGGAGTATTGTGTCCATGGTGCAAGGTCTGCTGGCACCAAAATGTCTCTAGTTTTGAGACTGGAAGTAAAGGGGTCAAATCCAATGACGTTGGTACAACGCTCAGTGCCGAAGTGGCTCTCAGAGATAAAACAGTCAGTTCCGAAATGGATACTAATGGCGTAGTCGATGGTGAGCCCTGAGCCAAAGTGGCCACAGGTGCCTAAGTTGAAATAGGGATAGTAAGGTCTATGATTGGTGCCAGAGGCAGGACTGGTGCCAAAATGGACGTTGGTATTGAAGGTTTTGAGATGGTTGGAGTCAAAGAAGATGGAGCCAAAGACACAGATTTATGATTGAAAGATAACTTTGGGACCTTTGATTTCCCAGGATTGCTCTGATCACCAATCTCTTTTTGCCCTTAGAAGGAGGGGTTGAGACCTCCATCACAGAAATGGCCTCTGAGAACAGAGACTTGAGTAACCCTTTCAGAATGAGTTTATTTTTCTGCTCATTAAGAGTGTGTTGACTGAAACTCTGACAAATGTCACATGGAGGCTGCATCAAAAGGTGGAATACTCCCAAACAGTATACACAGTCATCATGAGAATCACTGTTAGGTAACTTGCTCTTACATGTAGTACAATGCTTAAAACCTGAAGTACCCTTCTTATCTGACAATTTGATAGAAAAAACACCACAGGCCAACTGTACAATCCAACTATAATCAAAGTCACTCCATTCAAAAAAGTTGCAAATATCACAATACACTGGTAAGATAGAGAAAAGAAAGGAAACACCTGAATAAAACTCATCTAATAGGTTAAACAATACCACCAGAGTAACGGAGGAAAGGCCGTACCAACAATGGTACTTGAAAGTGTACCAATGGTAACTACGGGTAGAGAGGAAAAACCAAGGTCAGACAGAAGAAAAGACACTAGAAATACTAATCGCTTAATAAAATATGAAGATATCCAAAGTTTTTCACACAAATATCAAAAATGTTTCACTTAGTTGAGAGCTCGGTTGAAACGCGGCTTTACAACTATGTGGCAAACGAGATCTGGGATAACAAGGAGAAGGGTCATTCTGGATAAAGCCTTAGCTCAAGAGGTTTTTTTTTTGGCTGGCGTGAGCTTGGTAAAAAGGCCAACTCGGTTTCGAGGGCTCGGAACTGAACCCATCAGTGATGAATAGAAAGAAGATTAACATCAGATCAAATATTTGTGTATCTGAGGTACTAAGTATAACCTAGCAGACTTTTTTGCAGGCAGAGGGTTGACTATCAGGTATCCTGCAAGTTGGTAAGAAAGCATCTTCTAAAGCTGACAAAACAGGAGGAAGAGCTGCAGGATGAGGAAACTCTAGTTGTAACAAATCATAATGTTTCTACTGAGAAATGGGGATTTCATTCTGCTCACACTGAAACATCTTTCATTTCAGCAATAGTTTCAGGAAAGCTAGCTCTTCTGATGGGAAATCTGAAGAAGCATTTCCTTTAGAATCAGAATCTCCAGCCCAATGAGAATTCACTGAAGAAAAACACTCCCCTTGCAGAACTCACTCTTCTGACTGGGAAGCAGTGTCAAAGTGAGGGAATGCTTTTTCTACGGGGTCAATGAAGAACACATCCTGGAAAAGGGGTGGCTTAATTCAGGGACACTAGTCCTGGAATCAGGCACATTACCCAGCTATGCTGTAAAATCTTCACCTGATTCTTCCTCTGAGACTGACCAGAGTTGGTTGTCCCTTGCCTAGTGAGTACAACCCTACAACTGCACAGGACATGCCTATCTACTGGTAGTGACTTCCCAAAGAGCAACACCATAGGGACCAAGAGGCAACAATTAGCAGTCGAACTAAGTCTGACAACAGTAGTCACCCATCAGCAGCGGAGGTAGTAAGAAAGCCTGCCTGACACTTAAAATTTCCCAAGACACTTTCTACTTGTGGATGGAAGAAGGAAGAACCAAGGAGACTACTACTTGCTCCATGGTTAAAGCCACAAAATCGAGCTAGAATCGAAGGTAGCAGAGCCTGGGAGAACTGGTCAAACTCATGACAGGAAAAATAGCATTTCTGAGGTAAAAATTTAATTGACAGTT
Organism: Protopterus annectens; assembly: GCF_019279795.1. NCBI lineage: Eukaryota > Metazoa > Chordata > Ceratodontiformes > Protopteridae > Protopterus > Protopterus annectens. Next base: position 691,803,324 of record NC_056739.1, on the reverse strand, counting down.
CTCAAAAACACAAAATCATGTCCAACACAAAATTCTATCAAAATATGTATAAAGATAAAACATAAGACTTTACACAGAATGTTCACACAAGCATTCCTCCAGTAAAAAATCTCTTCAGAAATAATGATAATCCATAAAGACATAAATCCCAGCATAATACATTTGTTTACAAGAAAAAGCACAGTTTTCATCAAAATATCAAATTACTGTAAGGTTTCACCAGAAAAGTACTTATTTGCCCAGCCTTGTAAGATCACTAGCTGACAGGCAGTTCCATGTAGCCTGCAGACTAAGCATACTTCAACGGCAAGAAAGCTCTGAAGCTTCCAGTGCCATAGCTGCCCCTTTCATGTGCCTCTGCATGAGCCACAGCACATGAAAGTTGCCCTGAAGCTTTCAAAGCTGGCCAGTGGTCACATACCTTAAACACCATATTTATTAGGCTACAGTAATGGTGACTTGAAGCTGAACATCTTACAATCCTGGTGAACTGACCTAAAGATGAACTTACAAATAAGAGTTTCGAGGGATAATGATCACCATTAAGCTGAGTCATGCAATGCAAATGGAAAGCAGACTCTCTGATGCCAACAGGTGGCAGAAGCACAAAGAAGGTGCACAGGATCTTGAGATACTGACGTTCATAGGTTTAAAGGTAATTACTAGGCATGCAGTCCAGGATACATTAATTGATTAGCCCTGAGAGCCCTGAGTCTAGAGAACTTGTGAAAAATAAGAAAAGGTGGGTTAGCCACGAGAACTTGGAACTCAAATTCTCCTAGCAGAAATGACGGCCAACAGTACAATAGTTTTCCAAGTGAAAATTTTAAAGAGGTAGCAGAAGTTAGTTCAAAGGGAGACAATGTAAGCTTTTCCAGCACAAACGTGATATCCCAAGGGGGCGAGATGGGTTTCCTTGGTGAGTTAAGATGCAGAATTCCCCTCAGGAAAAGCTTGAATTTTGCTTTAGCCATAAGTGGGAGGGTTGAGTAGCAAGCAGACACTGATAGCAGACAGGTGAAAGTTTATAAGAAGAGTAAGCCAAGCCTGAATGCAGTAATTCACAAAGGTATTGCAAGACAGTGGAGATCTGTGATAAGAGTGGGTCCTTCCTGTGTTTGTGGAACCAATCAGAAAACTTTTTTTTTTTATTTAGCTGTGTAAGATTTTATAGTAGGGGGTCTCCTGGTTTCCTGTAGCACTTGAACAACCTTCTCCTCAGGGAAAAGATGTCTTTGAGGGACTGAAATCCTATCATCCACAGAGCCACACTGAGTGAGGACAGATTTGGGAGGAAAAACAATCCTTTTTGTTAGGTACTCAGATCTGGTTGCAGAGGTATTTTTCTGTAATTTCCCTTTGTCAGGTGAAATAGCAGAGGAAACCAATGTCATCTTGGCCAAAAGAGGGCCATTAGAAAGGGCTTGGGTGTTTCCTTTAGTGCTTTTAGACAAATTTGTGGAAGAAGAGGTAGTAGAAGGATGACATAGAGGTAACTGCCACACAAAAGGAATAGTTTACATTAGCATATGCCAAGGGTGTAAAATTTCTATGTAGGAAAGATGGAAAGATCTTTTAGAACGAGAATTTACGAACAGCTTTACGCCATTGAAACACATAATAAAAACAATGCCCTTTACAAACATTCACAAGCTTGCCCTAATTTTTCTGGTTTTAAGTTTGGCATCTTGGATATTGTTAGGCAGAACATAAGAGGAGGTGACTGGGGGAATGAGACTGAGTCTAGAGAACTGTATTGGCAGTTAACATTGAAAGCCAATGAACCCCCAGGTATTAATGAACACTTGTCCTTGTTGCCCATTTTAAAGCAAAGGGCTGGAAAGTTATGAATTTTGTCTCAAATTTTATTTCTATAAAAAGGAAAGAAATCTTAACATTGATTTTTAACTTGTTTTTTATAAAACTTATTTAAATACTGTGAATATTACGTATAAGCACAAAATTACAGTTTGAGGAACATCTATGTCTTTAAAAGTGAATGGAGGCAATTACAACTTAAAGCTATATAAGAGGTGATTATAGTGATTATTTTCAGTTTGAAAAAAAAAAGTATGTCAAGTGAACAGATGAAAGCACTTACTCCAACTGCTTTGGTTTCTTGGATTACTTATTTTAACGTATTTTATCTTGGTTGCAGTACTGTGGACATTACATGTTCAATAAAACCATTTGTTTTGGAACAATTCAGCTTTTTGGTTAGCCTGTGTCAGACTTGGATTGGTTTTTCTAACTTCGGTATTTTTCCAATCCAAATGCTTGTTTTGTTTTGTGGTTTGGTCTGTTTTCGGGCAGCAGTTTGACCAGACACCCAATTTTACATACTGTAACACGTTTTACTATGGAACCCACTAATGAGTCAGTTACATCTATTAACCAGATGGGAACTTCCAATATTGACAAGGAATTACCCAAAGTGGAAAATATTGGGCAACTCATTAAATTAATGTCTCTGCAATACCAACAACTACAAACCACCTTGGAGAGACTGCTTATTCCATCAGTCTTTGCTACAACTTTGCAGATGTCACAGATGACGAATTCACGTCCTTTAGACTCGAATCAGGAAGGACGAGTAGATAACAGACTTCAGTCACCTACAAACAGTATTTCCTGTGGACAAACAGTATCTAGCAACATATTGCAGGAAGACAACAGAATGAAACATTTTGAGCGGTGGGTTCAAGAGGAGACGATGCTTTTCAATCAGGAAGGCAACCGAGAACGGTGGACATTCAACAGCGCCTAAAGGATTTTGAACAGAAAATGAGCAAGGTACGTAATTTGCAGGTGAACAATGCATACCTTGCTGAATGCATAAAAGTACAGAGGATCCCAAAGGGGTTAAGAATGTATAAATTTCCCAACAGACTGTTGGTAGGGTAACAGGAAGTTGATGAACTTCTGAACATGTTCGATAGACATGGTATCGAGTTGCTCCATTTTGTTATTAAAATCAACAACAGTAAGATCAACAGATTGCTTGAAGATGTAAATAAGTTGAATAATGTTATTTTAAATTATATTAATTTTCTTAATTTTGAGACAAAATATGATAACATTTTTAACAAAATAGAACAGCAGGTTAAGGAAAACACTTCTAGAAAGCAATGTAAGTTGAAAAGGGGATGAGTTGGAATAGAGGCAGAAGGAAGCATATTTACTTCCTAAAAGTTATTATGGTGAAGTTACAGAAACTGAATGTGTAATTATTCAAATTACAATAATAATTTAGGTTCAATGGTTGAGAAAATGGGAAACTTGAACAGGGAAGGGAAAAAATAATGGTTATAACAATGGAGAAAGTGGTGAGGTTTTTCACCAGGAATTCCCCTCATTAAGGAGATCCGAAAGGATTCAAAATAGGGACCATAACTGGAACAACAATTTTTTAGGGGGGTACCAGACACCCAGGGGGAAGTCCCAGAGAGGCCCCAGACCTTTTTGGAACAACAACAAAAACAACAGGTATTAGAGAAAACAGTTACAGGGAACTTGACCGCTGTTGACCAGCAAGGTATATTATACACCTTGAATGGGTTCAATATTTATAATTACACAGAACAATCTATTACAGAAACACATTTTTCTCTTTTTGAAAAAAGATTCAAATTTGTTCCCTCTAAAAATCCAGGGGTAGCTCAGGTGCTCACTGAATTTAAACTTTATATGAGAAAATTGAATCTCCAGTTGTTTTTTAAAGATACAATGAATGAACAACCTACCACAAGGAACAGGTTTAAGAAAAAAAGTCTTTTCAACCCCCCTTTGAATCCAGTTCTGGCTCATTATGATAAGGTATGTACTAGGGAAATCTTTCATGAATATCATGCTTTTAAAGATAATTATTACAATTTAACAAGAGATGAAACGATCCTTTTAAACTCCTTGAGAGAGTCTAACACCTTGCGAGTTATGAAACCAGATAAAGGGGGCGGGATAGCACTGGTTGAGAGTATGGATTACGTAAACGACATTACTAGTTTGTTACAGGATACAGATAAATATTTGGTAGCATCTATTAACAAAGTGAATGTTTCACATTGGAGATTGCAAATGTTTCTAGAAGACTGTTTAATGCAGGAAGTCGTAAATGAGGAACAGTTTAACTTTTTACAAAACAAATACCCATATATTTCAACGGTGTTCAGAATACCAAAGGTACACAAAGATATTCAGCACCCCCCATCTAGACTCATAGTAGCAGCACAAAATAGTTCTACAAAACTATTAGGTATATTCATTGATAGGTTGTTAAAGGATACTCTGAAAAGCATGAACCATGTGCTAAATGACTCATGGGATTTTTTTACTCAGAGTCAAATAAGAATTTTTTAATGACACCACAGATTTTTCCACTATTGATGTAGTGGACTTATTTGAGTCAATTCCATATGACACAGGTATGGATCTTTTCCACGATGCTTTACTAGAATATAGTAAGTTGAGTGCGAATATGATCAACTTTGTGATGGAAGTTATGGAATGGGTCTTAAAAAAAATTACTTTGTTTTTGAGGAAGAGTATTATAAACAATTAAGGGGAGTAGTGATGGGGTCTAGCTTTGCCCCGATTTTTGCTAGTTTAGTGATGACCATGTGGGAGAAGAAGTTTATCTTCGGAACACAATTTTCCAAACACTGGATACTGTATTTACATTATTTGGATGACGTGTTTATTTTATGGAAGGGGGATTTAGATGCGGTGGACGAGTTTTTTAGTTACATTAACAACGTTTGTGACTTTTTTAAATTCACACATACCTATAATCCTTACAGAATTGATTACTTATATGTGAGTTTGGCCAAGGACATGGAATTGCAATGTTTTGAGTCTAGGGATTACCACAAACCCACATATTCTAACAGTTTCCTTAGGTTTGAAAGCCAGCACCCTTTATATATTAAAAGGAAATTGGTTCGTGGTCAGATGATTAGAGGTGCGAGAATGTGTTCTACACTGGCATGGTTCAAAAATGAATTACTGCCATTGTCTCAAATGTTTGTGAATAGGGGATACCCAGAAGATTGGGTATTGAATCTTGAAATATAGGTGTTGGCTGGTTGGGGTACAAGATACATCCCGCTGTTGGGTCAAGGACAACTGACAGGCAACTGTAGTAATGAGATTAAGAATGATAGGTACACACATTCTATGGTTATTGAGTTTAGTTCTTTCGGTAGAAAGATTCAAGATATTTTACTCAAAAACTGTGTGATTTATGAAGGGAATGAAGAATTTATTAATAGCTTGGGTAAAGGTCCACTTTTTACTAATAGGGTGAGTAAACGTATGAAATATTTATTGGAGCACACTACAACACATACAAGTTTTCCAAGACGAACTACCAAATGTGGTAGATGTAATCAATGCTTGTTCATTTTGGAAAGTAGTGAACTGAGGCTGGGAGATCCATTACAGACAGTGAGGTTGGCAGGGGGTAACTGCCACATGAAAGGAATAGTTTACATTAGCATATGCCAAGGGTGTAAACATTTTTATATAGGAAAGATGGAAAGATCTTTTAGAACGAGAATTTACAAACACCTTTATGCCATTGAAACACATAATAAAAATAATGCCCTTTACAAACATTCACAAGCTTGCCCTAATTTTTCTGGTTTTACGTTTGGCATATTGGATACTGTTAGGCAGATCACGAGAGGAGGTGACTGGGGGAATGAGACTGAGTCTAGGGAACTGTATTGGCAGTTAACATTGAAAGCCAATGAACCCCCAGGTATTAATGAACACTTGTTCTTGTTGCCCATTTTAAAGCAAAGGACTAGAAAGTTATGAATTTTGTCTCAAATTTTATTTTTATAAAAAGGAAAGGAATCTTAATATTGATTTTTTAATTTTTATAAATATTGTTATTTAAATACTGTAAATATTATGTACAAGTGCAAAATTACAGCTTTTTACAGTCTTGAGGAACATCTATGTCTTTAAAAGTGAATTGAGTCAATTACAACTTAAAGCTATATAAGAGGTGATTATAGTGATTATTTTCAGTTTGAAAAAGTCGGTCAAGTGAACAGATGGAAGCGCTTACTCCAACTGCTTTGGTTTCTTGGATTACTTATTTTAACATATTTTGTCTTGGTTGCAGTACTATGAATATTCCGTGTCCAATAAAACCATTTGTTTTGGAACGATTCAGCTTTTTGGTTAGCCTGTGTCAGACTTGGATTGGTTTTTCTAAGTTTGGTATTTTTCCAGTCCAAACGCTCATTTCGTTCTGTGGTTTCATTCATTTAGTTATTAGTTCTACAGGCTACAATCCAAATTTCTCTGGCAGAGATGATATAGCAAAATGACAGAACTGACACTTTATTTGAGCTGTATCACATAGGTTCATAGGTTCATACTAGGCTATCTGCCCTGGGGTAATTATAAGCCTAGCCCGATTCTGTATGGCTTACGCCACCCCTTGATCTGAGTATACTGTGCACTTTTTAAGGTTTAGTTTACTGTGCCTCTGTCTAATAGTGACACGGGAGTAATCCCTGGGACAAACCTAAGATCCCCCATCCACCTATCGAAATTCTTCTTGAAGAGATTCAGTGAGGTGCTCTGCCTCACATGAACTGGAATTCTATTCCAGAGCGAAGGGAGCCTCTGGGTTATGAACCTGTCCCTCCAGCAAGTTCTATTTATTTATGTGCTAAGGTTCAAGTCCCTTGAGCGTGTGGCTCTAAGGGATTTAGATTTACTTAGGTGGAGCATGTCCATTAATTCTGGATTTGACATAGCTTTGTATGTCAGGCATAGATCGCCTCGAAGTAGGCGGTACGCAACTGAGTAGAGCTGGAGTTTTTTTAACCGAGCAGCATATGGTATCTGTTTGAGACCCTTGATCCTCTTGGTGAGATACTTTTGGGGTCTTTCTAATTGCTGCAGGTGTCAGGTAAGGTACATCCCAAAAGGGGCATTGTATTCTATGATGGGCCTGATGAGGGATGAATAAAGGGGCATGATTACCTCCCTTTCATATCACCGCGGTAAAATAATAAAAGCTAAATATCTTCGTCAGCACATGCTTTGCACTGACTCCTCTATTTGCTTTTCAACAGTTGCAGACAGTGAGATTCCCATGGGCGATGCTGTCATATCTTGCATTGCATGTCTGCAGTTCATTCAAACAGTGAGATTCCCATGAGCGATGCTGTCATACCTTGCATTAAATGTCTGCAGTTCATTCAAAGAGTGAGATTCCCATGGGCGATGCTGTCATACCTTGCATTGCATGTCTGCAGTTCATTCAAACAGTGAGATTCCCATGAGCGATGCTGTCATACCTTGCATTGCATGTCTGCAGTTCATTCAAACAGTGAGATTCCCATGAGCGATGCTGTCATACCTTGCATTGCATGTCTGCAGTTCATTCAAACAGTGAGATTCCCATGAGCGATGCTGTCATACCTTGCATTGCATGTCTGCAGTTCATTCAAACAGTGAGATTCCCATGAGTGATGCTGTCATACCTTGCATTGCATGTCTGCAGTTCATTCAAACAGTGAGATTCCCATGAGTGATGCTGTCATACCTTGCATTGCATGTCTGCAGTTCATTCAAACAGTGAGATGCCCATGAGCGATGCTGTCATACCTTGCATTGCATGTCTGCAGTTCATTCAAACAGTGAGATTCCCATGAGTGATGCTGTCATACCTTGCATTGCATGTCTGCAGTTCATTCAAATAGTGAGATTCCCATGAGCGATGCTGTCATACCTTGCCTTGCATGTCTGCAGTTCATTCAAACAGTGAGATTCCCATGAGCGATGCTGTCATACTTTGTATTGCATGTCTGCAGTTCATTCAAACTGTGAGATTCCCATGAGCGATGCTGTCATACCTAGCATTGCATGTCTGCAGTTCATTTCTGATGCCACTATCTGTAGCTTTATCACTGTTCTGTTATGCATCACTGCCTTTAATTTTGTCCTGATCAAAATTAACTGTTTCTTGACTACCTTACCAATTACATCCTTTAATTTCTGAGTCCCTTGTTTTCTTTGCGAATGGTTCTAAATATAATGCAAATAGCAAAGGGGAGAGAGGACACCCCTACCTGGTTCCTCTGCTCAAGCAGTGATTATCAGAGAGGACCCCCACCCATTTTAGTTTTCACCTCTGATCCCTCATATATCCTCCTAATCAACCTTACAATTTTATCAGGAAATGAAAATGCTTCCATTGCTCTGCTCCTAAAGTCCCAGCCTGCTCTGTCAAATGCTTTCTCTGCATCAAGAAAATTCACCCCGGGGATCACTCCAGTGGCTCTACTCGACAGAAGCACTAGAAACTAAGGTCGGGTGGCACGATGCCAGGGTAATCCTATGGGCTAGGCTTGTAAAGGCTCCAGGGCCATTAGCCTAGTGCACACCAATGAACAGTGGTATTTTCTTATATCCTGGTTGCCTCTGGATCATCAGTGTTCTTTTAATGTTGTCAAAAGTTTGCCTCCCCTCCACAAAGCCACACTGATCCATAACTATCAATTCTGAGCATCACGTCTGCCTATCTCTTAGCCATTATAGATGTAAACACTTTATAATCATAGTTTAGTACTGAAATGGGACCTGTATGAAGCTGGATCTGATGGATCTTTACCCTCTTTAAGTATTAGAGCTACTACTGCTTTCTTCCAGGATGCTGGTACTTCTCCTCCTCCTAAAATACTGTTAAACAAAGCCTTCTAGATCTTTATCAGCTTTTTCCCTTCTAACTTCCAAATGTCCACAGTAATACCATCCATTCCTGGGGACTTTCCTGTAAATTGATTATACATCACCATTGTTATCTCATCTCTTCCTATCCTAACTGCTCACCTGGTACTTACCTATGAATTGGAGAAGATGCCTGGAAAATGAATCCACTGTGAGATTAGGATAAAAATGTCCCCCAGTACCTTAACGACCATGACCTACAGTTTAGCTGAAGCTATTTATTTTCATTTGGGAAAGTTTTCTGGTTTTCCTAAGTCTCTCCAAAATCATGTTGCATGTGAAAAAAAAAAGTCTAGTGTGAGCCAACAGTGATGCTGCTTGTACTGAGAGGTGGTTAGACATGCCACACTGGCAAAAAAATCACTCATTTCCTCAATTACCCAATTAGCCTCATTGAAGGGGCATAGTATATTTGGAGCTTATCCTGAACAGGGTTCCAGTGAACTGCCAGGCACATGGACACATAATACAATAAGAGCAAGTGAAGAAGTGTAATTTCACCACACATTATGTCACTGGATGTGGGAAGAGATGCATCATCAACATTCCCAGGCAGATGTTACACATTCAGCTAAAGTGCCGCCATTTAGAACTGAACTGGGTACATAAGTAATGCAAGGCGGTAATGTTGATTACTTACTGACTGTGCTATTTTGGATATAAATTAGCATGTAGCTAATATAATGACTCTGGTCCTCCTTAATAAGCTAAGTAAAATACAGCTTTCATTCATAATCCCATGACACAGATATAGCAGACTCAATAAGTGATCTAAAGCAGGCTTTAGAACATCATTCATGCATAATGAAAACATTTCCTCCAGTGATCCATTTAGCAGTATGTCCTTGCCTGCACAAGCACTTCACTGACACCAGATGAAACATTTCCCCAATGATCCCTTGAGTACTTTGTCCATGTCTCATAGTCAACTGTCATCAAATGGATCACTTCTCCAATGATCCCAGGACAAGTACTTTTACTAAGATAACCACTTCTCCCAAATACACATTCAGTAGTTTGTCCATATAGGCTCAAGCTCTTCATGAACATCAAATGAAATATTTCACCCAGCGATCAATTTCCTAGTTTGTCCATGCCTGCAAAAGCACTTCACTGTCACCAAATAAAACATTTCCACAATGATACCTTATGTTCTCCATGTTTGTCCATGCATTTCACTGACACCAAAAAGAACATTTCCCCAAAACAGTCCCTTCAGTAAAATCAAGGAATATGACCTCCCAGGGAGAAAACACTCTGTACACCACACACAATCCAAGAATAAAAATAACTAAAAACCACAGGTGCTGGAGCGAAACAAGGCTGATGGAGTCCAAAGTCATTCAATCCAAAATAAAACAAATGAGTCCACGATAAACTGATTTAATCAAAAACAGTGACCATGGTCTGATGAAGCCATGTAGGGTGAAAGCGCTTATGGTTGTTTTTACATGATTTTTAAATAAATCAGTTTATCGTGGACTTAATCATTTTATTTTGGATTGGATGACTTTGGACTCTGTCAGCCTTGTTTCACTCTTGCACCTGTGATTTTTAGTCCCTTCAGTAAGTTGTCTGTGTCTGCACATGCATATCATTGACACCAAATGAGACATTTACCCCCCATATATCCGCACAAAGACTTCTGTGATGACAGAATGAAAAATTTCATCAAATGAACCCTTCTGTAGTTGGTCCATAATTGCTGAAGTCATTCACTGACACCAAATAAAACTTTTCTCCCAATGGTCATTTCAGTAGCATGTCCATGTCTGTACAAGCACTTTTACTGACACCAAAAGAAACATTCCACCATGACCCTTTCAGTAGTTTGTCCATATCTGCATAAGTACTTATAACACCAAATCAAGCCCCCCCCCCATGATCCTTTCAGTACTTTTTCTCTGAATGCTCAAGCAATTCTCTGACACCAAATGGAATATCCCAATCCAATGATCGCCTCAGTAGTTTCTCCATGTATACCCAAGCACTCCTCTGATACCAGATGGAACATTCCCACCCAATGATCCCTTCAGTAGTTTTCCATGTATATTCAAGCACTTCACTGACATCAAATGAAACATTTCCCCCAATGATCCCTTTAGCTAAGAGGTTGAGAGATATGCATACCTCTTAACTGCTGATGCCACTGCTGAAGCAATCTTACCCCCCACCCTGAAACACAGTTGTGGATCAGAACATGCAGGCTTACACAAATCATGTTGTTCAAGCAACTTTGCAGTTTGTATCTTGAGCTAAGAGGTCAAGAGCTATGAACGCACTTAACTGCTGCTGCCACTGTACAAATGTGAAGAGTGAAAGCGATTGAGCAAACACACACACACACACACACACACACACACACACACACATTTTTTATGTTTTTTTTTTTTTTTTTACTTTTACACTCGCTAACAAAAGTTTGTCTGAGTCAAGGCGTACTGGCCTCTGGAACATTTCTGCAGCATAAGGGAGATGCTGTACGAGTATCCCAGGCAGCTGCCATTCAAATTCTCTTGCATTTCCTGGCAGCAATGTGCAATAAGGTGTATAATTACATCCACTTCCCTGTAACAGTCATGGATTAAACTGCCATGCAACAATTCTGTGCTATAGCCAATTTCGCCAGCATTCCCTGTCCAATAGACTGAACCCACTTTCCATTTAAAACACCTGCTGTACCTGAGGCAGAACTGTACATCAAAAGAAAGGGGTGTCAGGTGGTGTGCTCAGCAGATCCCTTGTTATTAATATAATGGTGACACACTCTGGTAGTGTCCATGATGCTGCAATATGAAGGAAAAGTGGTCTGACAGCTGCTTTCCAAAATGGTGAAATACCCGAGGGACTAGTCAGTAAGTACAGGACCACAACTATGATGTAATCAGAATCTGCACCTGTCAACATTAAGCATGAGGGCAACATATGTCCAGTGGGTATAATGTGAAGCCAGTAGCACTGTTATCTCATCTGGGGGGGCAAGGGTGGCCCACCTCCAGTGACATTCCACGCCCTCTCATAGCAGCAGTCTGTAGGCTGCACTGAGGATTGTGCCAGAGTAACATTACTGACAGGCCTCACTGGATCTGTTGTGACTGCCCAAAGGATTGATTATGTTTGGAAAGACCTGTTCACACTTCATTCCTCCAGACAGTATTGCGTGTCCATCCAAGACAACTGCAACCATGCTTGGGAGGAACCTCGATTATAATTTCATTATGTCTGTGCAAGAATTTCTTTCCTACTTTGACATCTGGAAGACAGTGTGATATGAAAATGTTGTACTTTATATGGAGGTTCACATACTGATAAGATGTTACACACATATGTCAATTGAGCATCTCACCTCTCATGTACAATATAAAGCAGTGCTACACAATCAGTTTAATTTGTTTAACTGTTATGACTAGATAATCAGAATAAATATAAAAGAGAACATCACCATATGTACAATCCATTAAAAAGTTGCATAGGTCATACGTGGGATTTGAGCCCATGACAGTGGATATCATAACAAGTAAGGGACAACCACACAACCAATGTGCCATAGTAATGGTGTTCCACAGTTACATGCACATCCAAAAAGAATGAGCATGTGTAATCCAAGAAGTCAGATGACTGTCATATACAACCACCATCAGTGATACACATCATAACAAATGTTACTGTCATAATATGGTATGCAACACACATAATGGAAGTTATACAGAAACAGTGCAGAAAAAAATCAGCATATTAAAATGAACTGTTATGCACTTGTGGCAGCATATCAACACAATAAACAGTGAACCATCCTCATCTTGTTTCTACCAGACCTCATGCGCTAGCAACTACTGCTATATTACTAAGCATCAGAAAGTATCCGTAAACTCATCAGTGAACATACAACTTACAGAAATCCTCAGAAGTCACTGGTTTCCATAAACATACCACAGATATTGTAGTCAAGTCAGAAATAACACTACAGATATATTTTCATTCTATCGGTATCTATAGCTGTTGAGACTGTTTCCTTTTCATCCATATATTATTACTGCATATGGGGAAAATTTCCTTGTCAGTGGTGGTATTTTACCCATCTCTGTATGTATATTGTTGAATTCTATCCCCCTCCTTTATGTCACAGATTACAATGCTGACAATTTACCAACAAAAAAAAAGACTGCAACATGTATAAATTGATTTATACAGATTAATGATAACGCAAGTATATGATAATAGCAATCTATTCCACCACAATGCCAGCAGGTTACAGATTACCTTTGAAGCTAGTTGTACATCAGCTATACCTTCAAGTGGGTTAGAAGTTTGACAAAACAAATGAACACAGTAATTAGGACTGTCTTTTTAATTTCCCCAAATCTTTTGGGTTTGTAATGCCATAGCAGGAATGGACCCCGTTCCTAAATCAAAGTACGATTAAAGTTAATTAAATTAGTATTGTTTCAGTCTTTGATGTCAGCTAAAAGTGCTCTTCGCAGGACCCGCAATGTACCCAGTAATGAGTCCTTCTGCAATTTGCATGGAGTTACATGTATTTGTAGCATATCTAAATATGATTACAGACTCTTTTTTATAAGACCCATTGCTCCTACTACTATTGAACTATCTGGGTATCTTTCTTCCACACTGCTGTCATTTCTGCTTGCAAATCCTGATATTTTATGATTTTGTGTCTCTCTCTAAGCAGATCACTAGCATCACTGGGTGTGGGGATTTCAGTGATCAATGCTACATTTGTCTTCTTTTCTTGGACTACTATATCCAGTTTTCTAGCATCTGTCTTTTGAACTGTTAGTAATGGGTCCCATGTGACTTCATTTTTTCTATGATGCTTTGCGGCTCACGATTCCAGTATTTTTCAGCCACTTCAGTACCATAATGTTTGCACAATCCCCAGTGCAACAGTCTGTTCACATTATTACACCTTTCAGTATACAGCAACCAGCAACGAGGTGTGCAACTGTTTCTAATTCCGTTTTGCAAAACCTACATTTGTCTGTTTCTCCCACATGTTCAATGGGCTTTGTAAACAACTGTCTACATAGACCATTGTCTTGTGCCGCCAATATTAACCTTTCATCTCTTGGTTTGAATTCACCTCTCCTTAACCATTCATGCATTTGTTCTTCATCAACATGAGGTTCTTCCAGAAGCTTTCTATACTTGCAACTATATTTATGCATTTTCCACATTTCTTACCTTCTCATCTGGTCATTCACCTTATATTCTTTCTTTTGTTTTTTGGCACATTCAGTTGCTGCCTGGTTTTTATCTACATCTGGTTTGATTTCCATTCCTGCTTGATGTTGATATGTTTATGCTAGATTAAGCAGAGAAGTGATCTTAGATTTATTCTCTTTATGTTTCAAAACCTTCACTACATTTGGGTCTTGTGAGGTCAGCAGATATGTATGCAGTTCCACAATTGCAGATTTATGCATGTAATCAATTTCAAGGAAGCCTATCCTCCTTCAGAACAGGGAATATATAATCTTGGTATGCACTGATTTTTATAAATCATTTGATGAGCATGAAGCATCCTTCTTGTTTTCCTATCTTATTTATTCACACGTTTTGGGGCCAGTCAATCACTGCAAAACTGTAAGTTAGGACAGGAAGATAAAATCTGTTTATAGCAATGATTTTGTTTCTAGAGGTCGGTGCTGTTTTCAGGATTAAGTCTTCTGACATATTACTAAGTTTTATTTGCATTTATTCATGTTTTATTGTTGATCCTTCATCAATTCCCAAATATTTATACAATCATTCTTGCTCAAATTCTTTTATATCACATTCTTGTCCCAAACTTAAGTTTTCCTGCTATTGCAATTTTCCTGCTTTAAAGGTTGCTTTTGCACATTTATCAAGACAAAATGACATTCTTTTATCATCTGAAAAAGTTTTGGCAACTTGCAGTTGTGCTTTCAGTTCCTCATCTGATGAGCTATACAGTTTTAAATCATCGACAAAGAGAAGATGAGAAATCTTTACACTTTGTTGTTTTCTATGAGTCAAATTATAGCCCTGGCCTAAGTTGTTAAGAAGACAGCTTAATGGGTTAAGGGCAAGGCAGAATAGCAGTGGTGACAGAGTCACCCTGGAATATCACCCTCTGAATTTTTATCCCTGGGCTAATAATTTGTCCTTTATCGTGGCTTAATTGCAAAGTGGTCTGCCACTGTTTCATGGTCCCTGTAAAGTAGTCAATCAGTGCAGAGTGTGTGTGTAATACATTTTTAACCACTGTTTTATCCATGCATGTGGGATACTGTCAAATGTTTTTTTGTAGTCAGTACATGCCATACTTAGGTTCTTCCCCTTTCTGCAGATCTCCGCTAAGACTTTATTTAACAACAAATAATCCTTTTCTCCATATGACTTTCTTTTATTGCCCTTTTCTTCTACTGCCATAATTGAGTTTTCTTCTAAATGACTGTAAACTCTGTCAGCATCGATTCACATGTATAGTTTATATGTCGTCGGAAGACAAGTTATTGGCCTATTATTTTTAGGGTAGCTTGCAGGTTCACTCTTAAGTAGAAGCATTGCTTTCCCTGCTGTTACCCAGGTTAGTGTCTGTTTGGGACGCTCATATAAATAGTTCTTACTCATAGCTAAATCTTCATGCAATGATGCTAATATTTTAGCCAAAAGTTAGGTACTGCATCTGGGCCTGGGGTTTCCAATTAGATGTTTTTCTTATCTATTTCTTCTTTTTTGGTGGTCTTTTAATTCCTTTTACCTTTTTCCCAATTAGTCTGGCAAAAAAAAGAATTAGTCTGGCAACTCAAGCTTGGCGCAAACAAACCACTCGGACTGAACACTACAATCTCAATAACCAGCATTCTGAACCTTAGGAAACTTTTCCACCATGCCTACTACTAAATCCCATGGCAACAAACTTGCTCCATTTAATTTATTTTATTTTATTTCCAATAGGAAAGAACACGGACCACTACAATATGTTTAGCTTTGATTTCAATTGAATCTCACTAGCCAATCTCCAAATGCTTATAATTAATATTGTTGCAGGCAGATCTGATGAAGTTGAAGCGAAAGCGCAGTCCCCTGGAACAACACTAGGGTTTTCAAGGCACTGCGCACCCATTTAGTTTGATCATGGACTATTGGAACATGCTTTACTATTTTTTATTTTTATGGTTTATTACTTATTTTTACAAGTTTTTTAGGTTTATTTAGTTTTATTAGGTTTATTAGTTTTATTAGTTCTAATGTGTATTAGTTGGATTAGTTTTATTATTATTATTATTATTATTATTATTATTATTATTATTTTATTGATGCTCATTTTTTAATTGTGTAACTTCATTTATATTGGTTGAACTAATATCAGGTTTATGACCTTTACAAGATGCTGCATGGTTTAATCAGTTCTCAGTTGTTACTTGCATTACTTTGTATTTCTATTTTAATTATTTTAATTGACAACTATCATCAGGATTTAGTAGCGAACCCAGGATTCAGGAATTGCCAGGTGAACTTCTTCCCTGCTGCCCTCTTAGATAAAGCGCGCCTTTTCTCTAATGTAAAGTGAACACCAGTTCAGAACCCAATTCCTGAAAGAAACTACTGCATCTAAAATCTAAAACATACTGCACAGTAGGGTCAAAATTTATATATTTATAATTTTCTGACTTGTCCCAATTCTCTGCACATTTTAAGGTTAATACTTCATATTTGGATAAACGCTCCACTTGATTCCTAGACAAGCCATTTGCCGTTTTCAGTTCACCCCCCCTTTTACTGTTTTATTTCTTACTTATTATTTAGGTCTCATGTTATATTTAATTAACTATCATCAGACGGGGGACCTCAAGATACTGAAGTATTCATTTGTTACTCTTTTGATTCTCATATTTTACTTGCGAGCCTTCACGTATGTCATATACTGGTTGAAACCTTTATCAGTTTTGAGTGGTGAACGCTGGAGTCAGTTATATGCATTTTTCATTATTTTCTTCTTTCCTGTTGAAAAAGGCGCATTTTTTTCCTCCAAAAAAGAAACACTAGATCAGCGCCTAGGTTCTGACCACGGCATTTCATAGCTTTTGTTTTAGTGTCACTTTTGGGATCTAATGGAAGTGTTGGCGCAGTCCATGGTCAATACTTCAGTATGGGTCCCATACGCCTGCCAATTCAAGACAGGCTTAGGTAGGTGTTATCATGGTTTATCAAGTTTTTATCAAGTCAATATGAGCACAGGCTATTTAATTTATTAAATTTGCGTGCTAACAAATATATGCCCAACAAGACCACATTCTCCCACATTTTAATGTTAAACCTGCCATTCCTGAATTGCAGAATAACTAAACTATCGGGGTACATTACTGAAACACCACTATTAAAACCTCAATGTACATGCATTTGAAAGTGTTTAAAGGTATTTCTCTCTGCAGGCAGATCTGATGAAGATTCAGCGAAAGCGTTGGCCCCCGGAACAACAGCGGAGATCTATATCTAGAAGTTTTCTTTTTTTATGCATGATTTCATTTACAGTGCTTAAATCTTTAAAGTTTTAATGTTAACATTTCCTGCCTGAGTATTTAGTGGTAACACCACGATCTACCCACATGGTTCATAAGTTCATGTTTTAACTCAATTGAACTCATCTTATAAGGGTATATGCTGTGGAATGTAACTTTATTTATTTAGACAAGTTCAGTTAATGCACATACTTAGGTGAAATATGGCCTCCATTCGTAATCCCTCAGCCCACCATTTTTTCCATACCAACTACTAATCATGTGTATGACCGCTTACACACACACACACACCCTCTAGCATCCCCTTTGGCCCCCTTTGTTTGTTGGGCATGGGGAATGCTTCCCTATAGGACTTCTTTCTCCCCACCCACTATTTCACCCCTCCCCTCTCCCTTTTTTCTCTACCCCTCCACTCGAGCATGTTCCATTCACTCTTACTGGCCCCGTGTTTTAGTGGGCATGGGGAATGCTTCCCTATAGGACTTCTTTCTCCACACCCCCTATTTCACCCCTCCCCTCTCCCTTTTTTCTCTACCCCTCCACTCGGGCACGTCCCATTCACTGTTACTGGCCCCGTGTTTTGGCAGGCCTTGGTTTATACTTCCCTATAGATCCTCATCTCCCCACCCCTTGGTTATACCCTT
>NC_056739.1:691673970-691784922 GCF_019279795.1 Protopterus annectens | reverse complement strand
TTTTGGAACCAAAGGCCCTGTTGACCTCCTACACAACTGAAAAGCCAACATCATAAACACTTTCCCAAGAGATCATAACTTTCTCTAAATCATGAATAGGACCTGATGGTGATATAGGCAGAGAGAGGGAAACAGAGAGAAAAACATTTAGATGATCCTCATTTTATGGAGAAGACTTCCTTTGGAAATAAAGCAAAGTAGCTATCTGACCCACCTTAAGCATAACTTGGATGAATAGATAGGCAATCAAATATACCCTGGATATGGCCATTCAAGCCCTCGGTGAAAGGGGTTGAAAATAGGTATATATTTGTCCTGTCAATTGGTAGATATGATCTAGGGATTCTGTGGGTAGGCTACTAATGGTCCTCTGGATCAATATCTTTATTTATTTATTTATATTTGTTGACCAGGAGTGTCCAACTGGACGTAGGTCCATTTTCAGTGGAGGCCTGGGAAGAAAAGCTCCACAGTTAACATAAACAGACAGTAGTTACATTGGATTACATAACGATTAACAATTTGATTAACAGCAATTAATTACAAACATATTTACAGATGAAGAACATAGTACATCAGTAGACAACTAGGATCTTTATATGCAAAGTACATAACATACATTAACAAATGTTACAATAAGAAGTTCCTGCTGTATAATAAGTACTAGGCTTATGAGCATCTGAGCTTGCTATAATCAAGGTAGTTAGTGGGGTGGAAAGAAAGGTAGTGGTTGGATGGGATGGGTGATTTTAGAGTGGGAGTTGCAAGGGCACAGCCAGCATGTTTTTAGGTGCGCTTTTAGTAAAGTTTTGAAGTGGGTGCATGATGGTACGGAGGTAATTGTGGGTGGGAGGGAGTTCCATAATTTGGCTATGGTGCAAGAGAATAGTGCTTCACCAGCAGAGTTATTGGCTTTAGTGATCTGCAAGTGATTTTTGTTGCTGGATCTTAGTAGCCTGGTGGTGTGATAGGGTTGGAGTAGATTCTGGAGGTATGGGACATTTAGTGGATGGTTTACTACTTTGTGGGCAAGTGAGAGTTGATACCATTGAAGGAGGGGAGGGAGTTCAAGACAGCTCAGTTCAGCAAGTGAGAGACAGTGGTGACTATGGTAGGATATCTTAGTATTAACCTATGATTCTATGACATAGGGAATAGTGTAGTAAAAGAAATTTAATTTGAGGCACTTTGTAAAGTTGCTATTTTTTTAATGTTGAAGGTATTATAGGGATTCTATATGCAAGTTGGGGAAATAGGATGCTTTTGCTGAATTTTCTGCTTACAGGTGACTAAGGGTTGGACATTTTACACACCAGTATGTGTAATGCAAAGCAGGAAAACAGTGTTTTCTTTTTTCTATCTGTAGTTTTCAATTATCTATTAAAAAGATCTTCAAGTGAATGTGGACATTAAATCATTAATTTTACATTTTTCCAGTCATGTTTAAGATGGATGTTTAAGGATGGTACACCTTGATTAAGACTCCTGGGCACATTCATCTGCAGTTAACATAGATTTTGAAATTAAGAAAAACAAGGGTATTCCAAGTGGGAAATGCCAAACAGTATAAGCTAACTTGATTGCTTTGACATTCACTGTAGAGTACTTTTTGTGCATTTCAGATGGATGTAAGCATGTCACAATCAGAACTAGTAGGCATACCACATTCCAGTAGAAGGACAGCATGAAGTTTGTTGAATCAAAAAGTGTGTGATCAATACTCATTGATGAAGGACAAGAGGAATACCAACTAGTTAAGAGTGAAAAGTAGAACTTCCAGAGGGAAACAGTCTTTTCATATCCCATGTTTGGGATACTTTGTTAGACAAAAAGCATTCAGGGCAATTCATCAGACTGCATACTTTCCATATCTTGCTGTCATGCTGGAGAAAATGGGACTCAGGGTTGCAGTCCTGGTGCTAGGATGCTTTTGTTGTGGTTATTGATGGCTTCTTTCTTTATTTATTTAACATTTGTTTACCTGGTAAGTCCAACTTGGAGCTAAGTCAATTTTCAGCGGAGACCCGGGGAGGAATGCTGCAGATGCATGTCTTTGTGATGTGGGAGGAAACCAGAGTACCCAGAGAAAACTTACATGAATTCAGGGAGGACATGCAGACTCTGCACAGAAGGCACCCCAGCTAAGAATCGAACCAGAGAACCTCTTGCTGTGAGGCTACAACACTACCACTGCACCAGTGTGCGATTTGTGAAAACCTTTAGAGTCACTAATTTATGAAAGGTAGAGGTGGGTTAGTGGCATCCTTGCTAAGACAACTGGCTGTGGATTGGGCTGTCTCCATAATCAAAGTACCCATCTAGCTTGTGGTATGCTCTTGACAGTGCATTACAAAACATTCTATTTTGGTCATTGTCCCGACTTCTTTCAGATCAATACAGGCTTGCAAGTCTGTGAAGAGTGGTCAGCTTCCTGTGGTATGCAGTTGGGGTATATGGAAGGCAAAGCTGGCTTGGTGCTACAAATCTGTGATATTTATGAGAAGAGTAGGATATCATTGAGGAGAATAATGGACCTATATGGATGGTTGTTGTGTGATTTATTAGCCTGTGAATAACAAATGGGGAAGGTGGAGCATTTCCCAAGGAAGACATCCTTATATCCATATCTTCATATCCATCTTATCACCTCATGGTACTCTATACACCAGAGTATTCCAGGGTTCAGTGGTGGGCAAATGCTACTTTCATTATTTATTAATGATCTCACTGATGACCTCCCCTCCCTGAATATCACACTACACTTAGATAACGTCTTACACTTACAAGACAATAAATACCCCTCTGTTCATCAAAATAAGCTACTAGTGTAATTTTCTAACTTATGTAACTGGGTTGAACCTGACATAATGTAATAACCTTCTAATTAACCATAATAAAACAAGCCTTTCTCATCACCTCAACAACTCCCACAGCTGCCAACTATTAACATCAGAAATAACCACAATAGCAAAATTTCTCATTTCTGAATACAGATGCCTAGAATTAAAGCTCATTCATTCTCTAAAATTTGGAACTCATACAAAGTCACAAACATAGTCTCAATCCAAACTCTACTTCCTCCTACAGCCTGTATGTTCATAACTAGAAATGTTTAATTTCCTAAACTAGAATATGGAGTACCTCTTCTTTCCTTACTCTCAGCTTAATTAGAGAAATGGATTCATTCACTGTGTTCAAAGCTAATCTTGTACAAAAACTTGTAGAAGGAATCTGCCTGTTGACACTTGACAGATAACGGCTCACCTCATCATCCTAGTTCCAGCATGCCATATCCTGAAATTTAAATTTGAAAATATATATTCTGTATATGTTACAAATGGTTTACTATCAAAATGTGGTAAATCAAAACAGGTTTCCACATGTGGATCAAATTTGTTTTCTGAATTTGGTAATACAGAATTACCAAAATGTCAGAAATGGTAACAACAGAATCAACATTCGAACACAAAGTTCCAGTGTCAAAAATCTATGTTACCAGCAATGTTTTTGCAGGGGGCAAGCCCCCCCCCTGCACCCCCACACCCCCTTTTTATTATATATTCCAACTCTGAGATTGCATTACATTGAGGAAAAGGGTAAATTTCCTGATCCACACTGTAGTGGGATCGGTTATCAGAACATCAATCCCATATTAGCGAATGCACACTACTATTCGCTAAAGTGGATTTGAACATTCTCAGAACGGCATTAAGGAAACTGGAAAGCACACATCCCACCATCCCAGTTTCATGAAAGTGCTGTTCCACGTTTTAATAGTATACCATTATAAATACTTCATTTTTAAGTCTCTGTAAATTGTTTTAAACAGATTAGTTTCTATATATACTTTGAACATATTAATTTGAACCAAACACCTATTGTGGTACAATTCTAATGTGTATGCCCATGTACATTCATGTTTTCTTCTTCTATTGTACATTTGGGTCATATCTGAAAAATGTCTTTGACCAGCCCACATATCCAGTTACTAAACAGTAAATAAATAACTGACTGCTATATGCATATGCAATAGGTGTAGGCCCCAGGACCTCATTGAGGGTTTGTAGGTGAGTGACTCCAGTGTGTACCACTTTCCATTATATAAGGAGTTCCTCCATTTCCAAACATCTAGTTTCATCTTATTTCATCAGATCATATCAGGACTTCTACTTCTGGGGTCATAGCAAGTCCTCTTAGAACTACTGTGAAAAGGATTTTATTTAATAGTTTTGATTCTATAG
This sequence comes from Protopterus annectens, assembly GCF_019279795.1. Taxonomy (NCBI): domain Eukaryota; kingdom Metazoa; phylum Chordata; order Ceratodontiformes; family Protopteridae; genus Protopterus; species Protopterus annectens. The sequence continues at coordinate 691,780,681 of NC_056739.1, read as the reverse complement.
AAAGAAGGCAACTGGAAACTGATTCTAGACCTTTACAAATTCAACTTTTTATACATCTCAAAATTCAGAATGTTATCTCTGCAAACCCTCTTTCCTCATTTCCTCTGAAGCATTCCTGGTCACAATACATATTAAAGATGATGACCTTCATATCCCCATTCACAAAAGCTACAGACCTTATTAAAGTGTTTTGTTTTTTTTTTTGCTTTGGGATTTCATTTCCATCTACTTCTTTGTCCTTTGGTCCATCAGTTTCCCATAGTGCCTTCACTAAGTGCCTTGCTCATTACAGGCTTCAGGACATGCACATATACCTGTGCCTGGATCATTGCCTTATGTCAACACCTACTAACAAAAACACTGTAGCAGCATAACATTTCTCCATGACTCTTCTCAATAATCGAGGTTTCAGATTAAATATAAATGAATCATCCTTGGTACCTTCTTAGAAATTAGTTTTCTAGGATTCCTTCTGGACAAATATCTGACAGCCATTCTCACTCAAGCAAAATCTGAGTTTGTACCACTACCACTTTCTCAGTCTTTTGCAACAGACAATGCCCACTGCAAGAGAAATCATGAGTTTTTGTTTTTTTATGACCACTTTCATCCTTATCATTCCATTTCCCAAGATTCAGATGAGAACGACATTGAACCAAACATTCTCATCCTCTGTCTTTTTCAATTCCTGCCCACAGCTTTGTGAAGAAAGAGCTCTTCTAGTGGTCCAATCACGTCTAACAATCCAGGAGAAGAGATCTCACATCGTTAAAGTACAGTTGTGTACACTTACCATAAATGTAGATGTTCGAATGTATTCACTGTTGCAGTCATTACATTTGGGTAATCTGCTGACAGGTTGCCCTCAGTCGGCCTGAATTCAAAGTCTTGTGTCCTGCGTCAGTTGCTGTCTTCTCTTCCATGATGTCAGGTTGTCAGGGGTATAAAACATGCAGCCGACGCCGTTTTCTTTAGTTTTTCTTGCCCCCGATGTCAGGTGCCCCCAAAAAGGTAGCAATATTATATATATATATATATATATATATAAATATACATGCATCAATATAAACTTTACCTTCATCTACAAGCAAATACACCACATAGGTTGTAGAAAATAGAGAAGGAAAGATAAACTTTAGAATGACAGGGGGATGATGGGAGGGTAACCTGGACTGCAACAGTGAATACATTCGAACATCTACATTTATGGTAAGTGTACACAACTGTACTATGTTCTTCATGTTTCACTGTTGCAGTCATTACATTTGGGTAGAATCCCAAAGCTATAGTTGGGAGGCTGGAGCTAAACAGCATTAGGTGCGGCTATGAGGCCCTGCAGCGGCAAAGCCTGCCCTGGACTTAGAGTAGAGAGCCAAATGGTAATGCTTTGTAAAGGTGTGAACAGAACTCCAAGTAGCAACCTCTAGAATGTCTTTGGTTGGTACTCCTCTGAGAAAGGCTGCTGAACCAGCTGCAGCTCTGGTGGAATGAATGCCCTTGGGCACAGGTTTACCATGGTGTAAATAGCAGAAACGGATGCAGTGGCTTATCCACTTTGAAATTGTCTGCTTTGAAATAGCCTTTCCTTCTGATCCTGCAGCATATGACACTAGTAATTGTTCAGTTTTTCTTAGAGCTTTACTCCTGCTCAAGTAGAATCTTAGCTGTCTGTGTACATCCAAGGAGTGCAGAATTCTCTCCCCTTTGTTCTACGTATCTGGATAAAAATTTGGTAGATGAATTGTTTGGTTAAGGACCATACTGGAAACCACCTTAGGCATAAAAGTAGGATTTGTCCTCAGAGACACCCTGTCTGGGTGAAATATGATAAAAGGCTCTACAGCCATGAGGGCCTGTAACTCTGAAACTCTTCTTGCTGAAATAATTGCTAGTAGCAGAGCTGTCTTCCATGATAAGACCTTTATGTCAGCGGTAGCAGCTGGTTCAAATGGAGACAGGGTGAGCTTTTCCCAACACATACTTGAGGTCCCATGCAGGTAGTGGTGATCTTCTAGGAGGCCTTACATTTTTGGCTCCTCTAAGATACTGCTTTAGTAAAGGATGAGAAAAGATTGGTGACTCTGTATTGTAATGAGCTGAAATGGCAGAGGCATGGATTTTGATTGATGAGAAAGATAGGCCTTTGTCAAGCATCTCAGTTAAGCATTGTAATATCTGAGAAATATGTGGTTCTGCTGTATCAGTTCCTTGTGCTTGATTCCAAGCACAGAATCTCTTCCATTTGTCAGCATAAGATTGTCTAGTACTAGGCCTTCTGGCTTCCAAAATGACATCCATCACAGCTTTACTGAGAGGTATCGTTTGTATGATTATATGATTAGCCATGCTGCCAGGTTCATAGTCTGTAGTTGATTGTGCAGGATCTGATTGTTTTCCTGGGACAGTAGCTGTGGTCTTTGAGGCAAGGTTTAAGCTGGGTATTGAGACAAATTCCTTAGGATTGGGTACCAGTATTGGCGGGGCCAGTCCGGGGCAATTAATATCATCTTTAGCTTCTCTTGTCTGACTTTTAGGAGGACCTTAGGCAGAGGAGGAAAGGCGTAAACTGATAGGTTTTTCCAACTGAAGGATAGGGTGTCCACTTTCCATGCCTGTCTGTGATAAGTCTTTGTGCAGAATCTTTTCAATTAATAATTTTAAGGAGAGGCAAATAGATCTACGTCTGGGCTCCCCCATTTCTCTGTTATCATGCTGAAGACTTGTGGATTTAATTTCCACTCGTGAGGATCCATAAGGTTTCTGCTTAAGTCATCTGCCAGAGTGTTTTGTTTTCCTGGCAGGAATTGAGTTTGAAGATGTATTTGGTAGGTCAAAGCTGTGTCCCATAGTGTCATGGCTAATCTGCAAAGGGGGTATGAGTGTGTGCCCCCTTGCTTGTTTATATACCACATGACTGTGTTGTTGTCCGTCTTTATCAGTAGTTGTCCTGGATGAAGTTAGTCCTTGAAGGCTGTTAGGGCATTTTGAACAACTAGCATCTCTTTCTGGTTGATATGTAGATGCATTTGCTTTGGTGCCCATATGTCCTGAATGCATCTTCCTGCCATGTGGGCCCCCTAGGCATAATCTGATGCATCTATTGTTAAGGTTTGGCTGGCAGGGGGTAGAGTGAAGGGCCATCCCATGTTTTCGTGACAGGCCCTTGCCCAACATAGAAACTCCTGTTGCAGGCAGGGAATAACAGGAATCATTGTTTCCATACTGTGTGAATGTTCATAGGCTATCTGCCCTAGGGCATTTATAAGCCTAGCCAGAGTGTATGTGACTTACACCACCCCTTAGGATGAGAATACTATGCCCTTTTAGGGTTTAGTTTACTATGCCTCTGTCTAGTAGTGACACAGAGATGACCCCCGGGGTAAACCTACGATCTCCCATCCACTCGTCGAGATTTCTCTTGAATAGAGTCAGTGAGGGCCTCTGCCTAACATGGACTGGGATTCTGTTCCAGAGTGTAGGGAGCCTCTGGGTTATGAATCTGTCCCTCCAGCACATTGTATTTATTTCTGTGTTGAGGTTTAAGTCACTTGTTCTCGTGGCTCTGATGGATTTGGATTTTCTGAGGTGGAGCATGTCCATTAATTCAGGATTGGACATGGCCTTGTACGTCAGGCACAGATCACCTCTGAGTAGGCGGTATGCGACTGAATAGAGCTGGAGTTTTTTCAGTCGGGCAGCATATGACATATGTTTAAGACCCTTTATCCTCTTGGTGAGGAACTTTTGGGGTCTTTCCAACTGCTGCAGGTGTCGGGTGAGATACATCCCAAATGGGGCATTGTACTCAATCATTGGCCTGATAAGAGAAGAGTACAGGGCCACAATGACCTCTCTTGATCTAGATGTGAAACCCTTCATGATAAGGTGGGCAATATAGAAGGTCTTCCTAACCACTTTGGCAATGTGAGTGTCAAATGAGAGGTTACTGTCAACCTGGGTCCCTAGGTCCCTGATTACCTCTTCCGTACTTAATGGATTACCGCCTATGTGGTAATTTGTCGGTACCTTGTTTTTCCCAAAGGGTATGACCATACATTTTTTGGCGTTCAGCTTAAGGCCATGGCTCTGGCACCAATTATCCATTTCTATGAGGCCTCTCTGAAGGATGTTTGTGTCTGCTGGAGTATCAATTATGGCGCCCAGTTTGCAGTCATCTGTGAACTTTGTCAGCCACAATCCTCCTATGTTTGCCTGTACCTTGGAAAAATAAATGCCGAACAAGAGGGGTCCCAGGACTGAGCCCTGTGGGACACCGCTTGTGACTGGCTTAGAGTCTGACATAGCTCCAGCAACTCTGACCTTGTGGGTTCTGTCCTTGAGCCAGTTTGCAACCCATCTTGTGACATATGGGTTTACATTTAAGCTGGTGAGTTTGTCTATGATGCCCAAGTGGGGTATTTTGTCAAAGGCTTTTGCAAGGTCAAGGTAGGCTGTGTGAACTGCCTTACCCTCATCAATGGCCTTAGTGACTGTTTTAAAAAAGTCGACCAAGTCCAAAAGGCAGGATCTGCCCTTGACAAAGCCAAATTGGGTTGGATCCAATGTCTGTAGGTCCCTAATGTCTTTGTTTAAGAGTTCCATAATGATCCTCTCCATAGCTTTGCAGACCAGGCTCGTCAAGCTTATGGGGCAGTAATTTCCAGGGTCCGTAGAAGCACCGCCTTTGTGAAGTGGGACCACTGTTGCCGTACGCCACTCTTTGGGTACGTATCCTGTGGTAAGGCTAAGATTAAACAGCAGCCTTATGTGTGGGTTTAGTTCCTCTTGTAGTTCATGTAGCACACAGCCCGGGACACCATCCGGTCCCATTGATGCTGTGTTTTTAGCTTTAGAGAGGGCGGCTCTCACCTGGGCATCTGAGATGTTAGGGAGGCTACACTCTGCTGGGATAGTTATTTCTCCTTTTGGGGGGAGGGGAGGAGAAATTTGCACTGAACCTGTCTGCCAGAATGTTGGCAATGTCAGTGGGTTCAGTGTATTTTGTGTCATTTTGGACTAACTCTGAGCATATCTGGGAGTTTCCACCCAGGTTTCTAACATAGCTAAAGAAGGCCTTGTGATTGTCTTTTGTGTCTTTTGCGATTTTTCTCTCAAAGTTGGCCTTGGATGATTTTATGAGTTATCGTAGTTTTTTGCTAGTACTGATCAGAGATGCCTTCCCTTTTAGGGATTTTGCTCTGTCATGTAGTAGCTTCCTCCTCCTGTTGTAAAGTTTGTTTATGGCTGGGGTCCACCAGACTGGGCGCCTGCCTTTGGGGGAGTGGGTCTTGGTTTTATTTGGGATTGCATGATCCATGCATTCTTGAAGGTGCCCATAGAAGGCATTTGCAAAGGATTCAGCAGTGTGGGTTGTGGTTTCCACTGGCCCAGGGGCCTTGAAATATATCACTTCAGTTTTAAGAAGTGTGAAGTTTGCTTTTGAGAAGTTCTTCACTGTGGTCTTTTGTGCAGGGGGTGGGGGCGGGATGTGGATTTCCAGTGAGATTAACTTATGGTCTGATCTTACCAAAGAGGGATGTACTTCCGGTGTGGAGCATTTTGTCCCCATGTTTGTGATGATCAGGTCTAGTATATTGTCTCCTCTTGTGGGAATGGTGACTAGTTGTTCCATTGCATTTGAGTTTATGAATTCTAAGAACCTTTGGGCTAGGGTGTTGGGGCTTGAGTAATGTTCCCAGTCTATGTTTGGGTAGTTGAAGTCTCCCAAAATTATGGTATTTGGAGAGACATTCATATTCTCCAGTGTCTTCAGGAAGGCTGTGTGGGGTTCCTGAGTTTGAGAGGGTGGTCTGTAGCATGCTACAAACTGTAAGGCAGTTTTGACTATGGTTAGTTGCACCTGGATAGTCTCCGATGCTTCATGCGTTGCCACTAACCTGGAGGTGTGGGTATCTTTGATGAAAATGGATACTCCCCCTCCTTTTGTGGTTCGGTCCAAGTTTTGGGGCCGGAAAGCATGATATGAGGTAAGACCTGATAGTGCTGGGGTGCTCTCAGGAGCCTTGAACCAGGTTTCAGTCACTGCACAGACATCGATGTTCTCCATACTGAGGAGGGCTTCGAGGGCGTGCATCTTGAGGTTTAGACTTCTGGCATTGAGCAGCATTACCCTTAGTTTTTTTCCACTTGTGTTTTCTAGGGAGGTAGGTTTGTCATTTGAGCCTTGCCTAAAAAAGGCACTATGGGGGTGGCAAGAGCCTTGGCCAATATCCGGAAGACCAGGGGTGACAGGTGCAAACCATCCCTTGCGAAGCAGCGTGGCTTGTCAAGCATGTCATCCCAAGCAGACAGACACTGGATCCCCTTAGAATGACACCAGTAATTAAGCCGATTGTTAAAACTGATCATTTTGTCTTTGCACTGTGGCATCATTCTTGGTGAGGGTAAGATGCTGCTCAGGGTCAGGGTCATACCGGCCTGGGCTATATAATCAGAGAGCTCCTCTATGTCTCTTTTCATGTAGTCCAGGGAGGTACGTCTCAGGTCGTTCACACCGGCATGTACAATGACTGAGTCATATTTGTACTTGCTGTGGAGTGACCTGAGTGCTTGTGTTATGTGGCGGATTCTAGCTCCCGACAGGCAGCTTACTGTGACCCTCTCCTTGTTCAGTCTGGTGAGCGGGACGTCAGTGTGCCTGACTATGGAGTCACCTATTACAAGTGTGTCTGGCATGTTGTTTGGCCTTAAGGGCTGTGACTGTTTAGCACACTGACTTTGTGAACTATGTGTTGCATGTGCTATGTCTTGAGGTGGTGGTTGCTTGGGTGTCTGCTTTGGAGGCCTCTGTTGTTTTGGTAGATTTTTAATCAGCACCTCCGAGTATGTTTTTGTGTGTTTATGTATTTGGTTTGCAGTTGTGATAGTTCTATGTGAGACTGGGTTTGTGGTGTGCGTGGTTACCTTCTCCTCCTGACTGGTCTTGCCAGTACTGAATTGAGAGAGCTCAGCCTCCAGTTTGGCTATATAGTTGCATCTCTCGCATATATTTGTATTTGTTGGGAGGAGGAGAGGGTTGTCTGTGTACATGAGGCAATTGTAACATTGCCTCAAGATTCCCAGATTCACCAGCTGAACAGGAGAGGACGCCAGCAACTGACCCTTTGACATGCTAGAAATAGTGAAAAAGATTACTGTGTAACCGAGTCAGAAAGGACCTATAGGGAAATGGGTACTCAACAGAATTTAGGTGAATGAAGTACTTTTCGTTTGTTTAAGAGTGCTTTACCTGTATACAAAATGCTTTAGGAGCAAGTGCTGAGCTTTTCAGATAGAGTATAGGCTGTTTAGATTGCAAGTAGAACAGTTCTAAGGGAAAAATTGAAGAGCAGACTTGGCGGAGCCAGAAAAAGTTTAACCAAGTTTAACCTTGTTTAACCGACGCTGCGCTATGCGCACGACCGCGCAAAGCCGTGCAAATGTGGATTTAAGCAGTGAACTACAAAAGAGCTAGGAATGGTCCCAAACAACCAATTACTAACAGCTTCTTGTGCTGAGGTCACTTCCCCCAAGGATAGGTAGGCTGCTCAAGGCTCCCCACTCCCACTGGTGAGCAAAGAAACTTCCTTTTATCTAAGTAAGGTAATGGACAACACAGGAACTACACCACAGCCCAGAATACAGCAATGCCTGTATACTGGTCTAAACTAGTCGAGAAAGGTGGGAAAACAAGGATTATTTTTTTGTTTTTTTTTTGCAGAAATACACAGAAAATGAAGAGACAATGATAAACTTTTTAGGTATCATTGAAGTTTCTTCATATGCAGTCTTGCATATGGAATTAGCAGGATGCCATGAAGCCCAGAGCCTGCAGAATCTGTTTTGCAGAAGGCAGGGTTTTTTTGCCATCAGTTTGAAGTAAGTAGTCAGTTGCCTCTGTCTAGTGTGAGGTAAGCCATCTGGGCAGTTGTATTCAAGCTTGCACCCAGGAATGTTATCTTTTGAGAGGGTACCAGTTGTGATTTTGTTTCATTTATTGTGTACCCTAGGCATGTTAGAAGCCTTTTCACAAATGCCAGGTGTCGAAGAAGAGAGTCCTTGTTCTCTGCTTGAATGAGACAGTCGTCCAAGTAAGGATATATTTGTATACTTTGTCTGCAAAATGCAATTACTGGTGCCAGGCACTTTGTAAAGACCCTGGATGCAGTAGATAAGCCAAAGGGCAGTGCAGAGAATTGGTAATGCATTAAGCCAGCCTTGAATCTGAGGTATCTTTTGCATGACTGTCTTATTGGGATATGCAGGTATGCCTCTTTTAGGTCTAAAGTCACCAGCCAAGCTTTCTTGCCCAGCATGGGCAGAAGCTGCTGCAAAGTCAGCATTTTGAATTTTGGATTGTCCAGGCATGTGTTCAAAATTGATAAATCCAGTATTGGCCGCCAGGCCTTGTCCTTTCTGGGCGCCAAGAAAGTACAGTTGCGTACACTTACCATAAATGTAGATGTTAGAGTGCATTCACTGTTGCAGTCATTACATTTGGGTAATCCTGCTGGCAGGTTGCCCTCAGCCAGCCTGAATTCCAAAGTCTTGGGTCCTGCGTTAGCTGCTGTCACCCCTTCCCTGACGTCAGGTTGTCAGGGGTATAAAAAAAGCAGCCGATGCCATTTTCTTCAGTTTTACTTGTCCAAGATGTCAGGTGCCCCCTAAAAAGGTAGCCAAAATGTATATATATATATATATATATATATATATATATATATATATATATCAATAAATGTACCAATACAAAGTTTACCTTCATCTATAAGCAAATACACCACAAAGGTTGTATAAATCAGAGAAGGAAAGATAAGATTCATAGAAAAAAAGGTGATGGCGGGTGGGTAACCTGGACTGCAACAGTGAATACACTCGAACATCTACATTTATGGTAAGTGTACACAACTGTACTATGTTCTTCATGTTTCACTGTTGCAGTCATTACATTTGGGTAGAGTCCCAAAGCTAGTTGGGAGGCTGGAGCTAAACAGCATTAGGGGCAGCTATGAGGCCCTGCAGAGCTGTAGTGGCAAAGCCTGCCCTGGATTTAGAGTAGAGTGGCAGATGATAGTGCTTTGTAAAGATGTGCACTGAACTCCAGGTAGCAGCCTCTAAAATGTCCTTAGTTGGTACTCCCCTGATAAAGGCTGCTGAAGTGGCTGCAGCTCTGGTTGAATGTGGCCTAATGCCCTTAGGCACTGGCTTGCCATGGTGTAAATAGCAGAAACAAATGCAGTGGCCTATCCACTTTGAAATAGTCTGCTTTGGGATAGCCTTTCCTTGTGATCCTGCAGCATATGTCACTAGTAATTGCTGTCTTTCTGAAAACTTTGGTTCTGTCCAAGTAGAATCTAAGCTGTCTGTGTACGTCCAAAGAATGCAGAATTCTCTCCCCCTTGTTCTGTGGATTTGGATAAAAGTTGGCAGATGAATAGTTTGGTTAAGAGCCACACTGGACACCACCTTAGGCATAAATGTTGGGTTTGTCCTCAGAGAGACCCTGTCTGAATAAAAAATGATAAAAGGTTCCACAGCCATGAGTGCCTGTAGCTCTGAAACTCATCTTGTAGAAGTTATTGCTAGGAGCAGAGCTGTTTTCCAAGATAACTTTATATCAGCAGTAGCCGCTGGCTCAAAAGGAGGTAGGGTGAGTTTTTCCAAGGCATACTTGAGGTCCAATGCAGGCATTGGTGATCTCCTTGGAGGCCTTACATTTTTGGCTCCTCTGATGTACTGCTTTAATAAGGGATGAGAAAAGATTGGTGACTCTGTATTGTAATGAGCCAAAATGGCAGAGGCATGAATTTTAATAGATGAAAAAGATAGGCCTTTGTCCAGCATCTAAGTTAAGTATTGCAAAATCTGAGGAATATTTGGCACAGCTGTCTTAGTTCCTTGTGCCTGGTTCCAAGCACAGAATCTCTTCCATTTTCCCGCATAAGATTTTCTAGTACTAGGCCTTCTGGCTTCCAAAATGACGTCTATCACAGCTTTACTGAGAGGTGTGTTTTGTATGACTACATTATCCGCCATGCTGCCAGGTTTAAAGTCCTGAGTTGGTTGTGCAGGATCTGATTGTTTTGCTGAGACAGTAGATGAGGTATTTGAGGTAAGGTCCAAGCTGTGCATTGAGACAAGTTCCTTAGTATTGGATACCAGTACTGGCGGGGCCAGTCTGGAGCAATCAGTATCATCTTTGGCTTCTCCTGTCTGACCTTTAGGAATACCTTGGGGAGGAGAGGCAGTGGGGGAAAGGCATATACAGATAGGTCGTCCACTTTCCATGCTTGTCTGTGATAAGTCCTTGTGCAGAATTTTTTAGTTGGTAGTTGTGAGGGGAGGTAAATAGATCTATGTCCGGGCATCCCCATTTCCTTATCATCATGCTGAAGACTTATGGATCCAGCTGCCACTCATGGGGATCCATGAGGTTTCTGCTCAGTTCATCTGCCAGAGTATTTTTCCTTCCTGGCAGGAATTGTGCCTACAGATGTACTTGGTAAGTCAATGCTGTGTCCCACAAAGTCATGGCTAGTCTGCAAAGGGGGTAAGAATGTGTGCCCCCCTGCTTGTTTATATACCACATGACCGTGGTGTTGTCTGTCTTTATCAGTAGCTGTCCCGGATGAAGTAGATCCTTGAAGGCTGTCAGGGCATTTTGAACAGCTAGCATCTCTTTTTGATTGATATGTAGATGCATTTGGTTTGAGGACCATGTGCCCTGAATGCATCTTCCTGCCATGTGGGCCACCCAGACATAATCTGATGCATCTGTTGTTAGTGTCTGCCTAGCTGGGGGTAATGTGAATGGCTGTCCCTTGTTTTGGTGACAAGCCTTTGCCCACCATCAAAACTCTTGTTGCAGGCAGGGAATGAGAGTAATCATAGTTTCCGGGCTGTGGCAATGTTGAGTCCAAACACTTTTTAGGTACCATTGAAGTTTCCTCATATGCAGTCTTGCATAGGGAATTAGTAGGATGCAGGATGCCATGAAGCCCAAAGCCTGCAGAATTTTTTCTTGCAGATAACTGGGCCTTTGTTGCCAACATTCTGAAATAGGTAGTCAGTTGCCTTTGTTTGTCTGGCATGAGATAAGCCATCTGGGCAGTTGTATTTAAGCTTGCACCCAGGAATATTATCTCTTGAGAGGGTACTAGTTTTGATTTCTTTTTGTTGACTGTGTACCCTAGGCATGTTAGAAGTCTTTTCACAAAGGCCAGATGCTGTAGAAGAATGTTCTTGTTCTCTGCTTGAATTAGACAGTCGTCCAAGTAAGGATATATTGTATTCTTCTTTGTCTGCAGAATGCAATTACTGGTGCCAGGCACTTTGTAAAGACCCTGGGCGCAGTAGATAAGCCAAAGGGCAGTGCAGAGAATTGGTAATGCATTGAGCCAGCCTTGAATCTGAGGTATCTTCTGCATTATTGTCTGATTGGGACATGCAGGTATGCCTCTTTTAGGTCTAAAGTCACAAGCCAAGCGTTCTTGCCCAGCATGGGCAGAAGCTGCTGCAAAGTCAACATCTTGAATTTTGGTATATCCAAGAATGTGTTCAGAATAGATAGGTCCAGTATTAACTTCCAGGCCTTGTCCTTTCTGGGTACGAAGAACAGTCTTGAGTAAAATCCTTGTCCCTGCTCTTGCTCTGGTACTTGCTGAATGGCCCCCATGTCCATGAGGGATGAGACTTGTTTTTGTGCCTCTGCTCATTGATTTTTTGGCAGATCTGGCCAGCCGTTTGCCTTTGGCAAGGTATGGAAATAGAACTTGTAGCCTTGTGACACGATATTTAGAACCCACTTGTCCTGGGTTATAATGTGCCAATTTTGATAATAAAGTGCACCCTAAGGGTGCTGCCAGGAGATAAGTGCTTGGTGCAGGCAGGGGGAAGTCATTGGGACTGTTTCCTGTATGGTTGTGATTTGTCTTCTCCAACTTTGGAGGTAGCAGCACCCCATTGCTTTGACCTGTATGAACCTTGTGCCTGGGATCTGCCTCTAGGTCTTCTGGATCTGCCCCTTTGAGGTCTGTCTGACACAGGAAAGGACCAATTCTTTGTTGGCCAGTGTCTACTTAACCTAGGTGGCTGTACTTGTAAAAAATCTTTGAGAGTTTGCATAGATTTAGCTTTGTCCTCCATTTTCTTTAACACCTCTTCTGCCTTAAGACCAAAGTATCATGCTGTAAAGGTGTATCTAACAATTTAACTTTGACATGATCAGGCAGATTTTGTTCCTTTAACCAAGCATGCCTCCTAATTACAGAACCCGTAACTGCGGCCCTGCAGGAGGCCTCCAAAGAATCAAAACCACATTGGAAAGTATGATTTCCAACTTGTTCATCTGATGCAATAAATCCTGCATTTCCTTGTTTTCTGCACATTCTGAAATCAACATAATTTTTTGTTTCAGCAATCCCATAACATGTTGTCGGTACTTAAGCATATGAAATTGACAGTTTAAGGCCCTGATTGCCAAGGTTGCAGATGTATAAACCTTTTTTCCCCATCTGTCCAATGCCCTTGAATCTCTGTCAGAGGGGCTAGGATATTTTGCTGTTGAAGCCTTAACTCCCTTTGGACCCTGTGAAATAGTTTCAGGATCACCAGGAGGGTTTCTAAATAAAAATTTATGAGAGTCAGGGACCCTGTAATACCTGTCAGGCTTACTGGGAGCCGGAGGCAAGGAGTCAGGGGTCAGGGTTGTCTCCGAAAACACATCATCCACAATGTCTAAAACAGGGGGAATGGCTAAAGGCTTGTACTGAGGGAGAAGAAGGAAATCCCTGAGCCACTTTTTTGATTCTGAGAAGTGTCTCTCCCAGTGAAAATGCTCCCTCAAAGTTTGCAAGGTTTCTCCAAATTAATAATGCTCAGGAGGAGATGCAGATGGAATAGACTCCTCAGCATCAGAATCCTCATAGGGAGGTAAAGATAATTCCTGATCAGAAGAAACAGAAACCTGATCTGAAGATTCATAATCAGTTGTCTTGCCTAGGCCTCTTATCTGGAGGGGGATGGGTACCCCTGATCAAGGTAATAAGGTCTTTAGCCATTTTGATCCATTTTGATCATCTGTTTTTTAGGCATAGAGGCCTGTGCACATGGCTCGGGCGTCTTTTTTTTTTAGTTTTAGAAGTTGCTTTTGTCTTTGATTTTGCAGCTGTCATCAGTTTGATATACAAATGTTGAGGTCTGAATACACCCTCAGAAGCTGGTGCCTGCCCAGCGGCTCCGGACCCATCCCAGGGAGATACATCCATCGGTCCAATACCTTGAGAATCTTGTGGCATGCTGGACTCCACATGGGTGTCAGTAGAGGCCTGCGACTCGAATGTAGCAGGTATCAGGGGCTGCGAAAGCGCCTCACTGAGTACTGTCGACTGGCTTAGGAGAAGCTTTGTCTGTTTTGGATCTCAACTGCTTTTCTCTGTCCTTTTCTTTCCGTTTTTTATGTACTCCGGTAGTTAAATCTGTTTTCAAAATACTTTGACACAAAAATATACCGAAGCTTAATAGTGCATTGGTTAAATCTAGCACAAAATCGACAGCCAGGCACGTTGTGATCAGGGCCTAGGCAAGGAATACAGTATAAATGGAAATCCTTATGAGGTATTTGCTTTCCACAAGTAATACAATTAACTTTTTCTAACATCGGTAAAAAGCAAGAAAAAAGTTTCCTCAATGGGGTACTTAGCTTTAGTGAAGACTTCAGTTCTGAAACTCAAACTCGAATATTTCAGTAGTCGGCGGACCGGCACTTGCAAAATGCTTCTGCTTCAGGCACCGCGCAAGAAAGACTAAAGAAAATGGCATGGGCTGCATGTTTTATACCCCTGATGTCACGGAAGGGAAGACAGCAACCGACGCAGGACCCAAGACTTTGGAATTCAGGCCAACTGAGGGCAACCTGCCAGCAGATTACCCAAATGTAATGACTGCAACAGTGAAACACGAAGAACATCCCCAGTCAGTCTGCGGCTTCAGATGTTTGATTGGTGTGTTTTTCAAGGTGTAAAAGTTCAAAGTTTCTAGGACCTACAGCACAAGAGCACATAACACCTAAAGGAAATAATGGCCTTAATACATGCCTTGAAAGTCCTAAATCAGCTTTGCTCTCTAGTAACTCTGTTAGTGATCATAGACATCAAAGTGATGTAGGGCTTAAATGAACAAGAAAAAGATAATGGCCCTTTTGCTAACTTGACACAATTGCCTGGGACATAGCAGTTCAGCACAGCATACCCCTAACAAGCAACATACATTAGAGAAAAGCAAGAACTATAGCATCACCTTTGAGCAGGTCCAGGACAGACCCTTACAAGTGGACAATACAGCCAAGGGTCTTCCTGCAGATAATCCACCAGTGAGAAACTCTCCAAACAGATCATTCAGCCACCTATCAAAACAGGCAATTACAGCAATTCTGTTCAACAACACCTTACAAAAAGTCCTGAGAAAAAAATGATACATTTTTAATCACATCGACAGAGATGTTTTTTTGTACCTTTCTCCTTTTCCTCCAATTTTTAAAGAACTTTCAAGATCAGGAAGGGCTTTTCAAATATATTACTGCTAACTTCCTTTTGGCCCAAACTGCATTACTTCTGTTTTCTCTTGCAATTTGTCAGGGGCAATTAAGAAAACTTTTCACAGACAGTGGACATATTGACACAGGACAATGGAGATATGATTCCTTACAATGATGAAAATCCCAATTTAACTGTATGGTTTATAGGCGTTTGATCCCTTTAGGCAGATTTTTTTTTTGAGAATTTGCAGCAAGTGTTAAACTAGGCAAAACATATATTGCTAGGAAATCTTTCTTAGTCAAATAGAAAAGATTTTCTTTTTGGCACCAAAGAGGAAAGGGCCCATCTCAAATGCCTTCACCCCATGGTTCTGCACTACATGTGCGATTTGTTCTTTTCTGACCTAGAGTATGCTGCAATAAAGGTACATCTCTTGGCCATTTCAATTTGCCTGACATTGGATCCCTTGTTTTTTTTTTTTTTTTTTCTTTTTCGCAAGCCAGCGATTTTGAAAAAAGTGTGTTCTGCATGTTAGTCCATAAAGAAAGAAGGCGGATATATCTGGGGACTTGAACTTTGTTCTGAAGAAGGAAAAGTACAGTTTTGTACCTACCATAAATGTAGATGTTAGAGTGTATACACTGTTGCAGTCATTACACTTGGGTTATCCTGCCGTCAGGCAGTTCCCCAGTCGGCCTGAGTTCCAAAGTCTTGGTCTGGCATCAGTTGCTGTCACCTCCTCCCTGACATCAGTGTGACAGGGGTATATAAGATGCAGCCGACACCATTTTCTTCAGTTTTTCTTGCCCCAGATGTCAGGTGCCTCTATATAGGTAGGCAATTCCAATTGCTAATAAATCATACATAAGAAAAGCAAAAAACAACTTACAGCTACCAGCAAATACTCCCCATACGTAGTAAGGGTAGAGGACTTAGGTACGTACCTGCCAGTAAGAGGGGAAAGAGGGAGGGTAACCTGGACTGCAGCAGTGTATACACTCGAACATCTCCTTTTATGGTAGGTACAAAACTGTACTATGTTCATCGTGTTACACTGCTGCAGTCATTACACTTGGGTAGAATCCCAAAGCAGAGGTAGGGTGGCTGGTTCTATAAGGCATTAGGGGTGGCTATAAGGCCCTGCAGCACTGCAGTGGTGAAGCCAGCTCTGGATTTAGAGTATAGAGGCAGATGGTAATGCTTGGTGAAGGTATGTACAGAACTCCAAGTTGCTGCTTCCAAAATATCCTTGGTAGGTACTCCCCTTAGGTAGGCAGTTGAAGTGGCTGCTGTCCTGGCGGAGAGAGATCTAATGCTGCTAGGTACAGGGTTTTCCATGGCATGTGTAGCAGAAACGTATACAATGTCCTATCCATTTTGAAATAGTCCATTTTGAAATGGCTTTTTCCTGTGCTCCTGCAGCATATGCTACCAATAATTGGTCAGATTTTCTGAAAGCTTTGGTTTTGTCCAAGTAGAAGCATAACTGCCTGTGAATGTCCAAAGAGTGCAGTAGTCTCTCCCTTTTATTCTGTGGTTTAGGATAAAAAGTTGGCAGGTGAATAATTTGGTTTAGAGCCACACTGGATACCACCTTTGCCATAAACGAAGAGTTAGTTCTTAAAGACACCCTGTCCTAGTGGAAAATGAGGAAAGGTTCCACCGCCATTAGTGCCTGTAATTCTGAAACTCTTCATGCTGATGTTATTGCCAGGAGCAGAGCAGTTTTCCAAGACATACATTATAATTCTGCTGTGTTAGCTGGCTCAAAAGGAGATAAAGTTAGTTTTTCCAAAACAAAGTTGAGGTCCCAAGTTGGAGTAGGTGCTCTACGGGGCGGTCTTATGTTTTAAGCCCCTCTGAGGTACTGTTTTAACAGAGGATTAGAGAAAATTGGTGGATCCGTGTTGTAATGAGCAGAGATGGCAGAGGTGTGGATCTTGATGGATGAGGAGAGGCCTTTGTCCAGCATCTCAGTTAAGTATTGTAGAATCTGAGGAATGTTTGGGACAAGAGGGTCAAGGCTGTGAGCTTGGTTCCAGGCACAGAATCTCTTCCATTTATCCGAGTAGGCTTTCCTGGTACTAGGCCTTCTGGCCTCCAGAATGACATCCATAACAGCTTTGGAGAGGCGCATTGCTTGCTCGACTAAGGAATCTTCCATGCAGCTAGGTTTAAGGTCTTTAGCTGGCTGTGTAGTATTTGATTGTTGTGCTGAGTCAGCAGATGTGGGATTTGAGGCAAAATCCAGGGTGGTTCTTGTGATAAGCTCCTTAAGATTGGGTACCAGTGCTGGCGTGGCCAGTCTGGTGCAATCAGGATCATCTTTGGATCTTCTTGCCTGGCTTTTATGAGTACCTTTGGCAGGAGAGGTACTGGTGGGAAAGCGTACACTTGTAGGTTCTCCCAGCTGGATGAGAGGGCATCCACTTTCCATGCTTGTGGATGGTAACTCCTTGTGCAGAATTTTTGTAGCTGGCAGTTTATTGGGGATGCAAACAGATCTATGTCTGGGTTCCACCATTTCTGTGTCATCATTCTGAATATTTGTGGATTCAATTCCCATTCATGTGGATCCATGATGTTTCTGCTTAAGTCGTCTGCCAGTGTGTTTTTCTCTCCTGGCAGGAATCGTGCTTGCAGATGAACTTGAAGGTTTATAACGGTGTTCCACAAGGTCATGGCTTGTCTGCATAGGGGGTAGGAGTGAGTGCCCCCTTTCTTGTTTATGTACCACATAACTGTGTTGTCTGTCTTTATCAGTAGTTGTCCTGGATGCAGCAGGTCCTTGAAAGCTATAAGGGCATTTTGTACAGCTAGCATCTCTTTTTGATTGATGTGAAGATGCCTTTGTTCTGCGGGCCACGTGCCCTGAATACATTTGCCTGCCATGTGTGCTCCCCAGGCGTAATCCGATGCATCTGTTGTCAGTGTTTGCCTGGCTGTGGGTTGTGTAAAAGGCTGTCCCTTGTTGAGGTGACAAGCTTCAGCCCACCATTGAAACTCCTGTTGAAGGCAAGGGATTAGTGGTATAACGGTTTCCAAACTTTGACAGTGTTGAGACCATATATTCTTTAGGTACCATTGTAGTTTCCTCATATGCAGTTTGGCATATGGAATTAGTAGTATGCAGGATGCCATGTAACCCAAGGCCTGAAGAATTTTTCTTGCAGGGAGCTGGGTCTTTGTTGCCATCAATTGAAAGTACTGAGTCAGTTGTCCTTGCTTGTCTGGTGTGAGATAAGCCATCTGGGCTGTTGTGTTCAAGCTGGCACCCACAAATATAATCTCCTGTGAGGGCACTAGTTTTGATTTCTTTTCGTTTACCGTGTACCCCAGGCAACTTAACTTTTTTACAAACGCCAGATGTTTTAGAAGAATGTCCTTACTCTTTGCTTGAATCAGGCAGTCGTCCAGGTATGGATAAAGTTGAATTTGTTTCTGTCTGCAAAATGCAATTACTGGTGCTAGGCACTTTGTGAAGACCCTGGGCGCAGTAGATAAGCCAAAGGGCAGTGCAGAGAATTGGTAGTGCATTGAACCAGCTATGAATCTGAGGTATCTTCTGCAGTTTTGTCTGATAGGAACATGCAGGTATGCCTCCTTAAGGTCCAAAGTCACAAGCCAAGCTTTCTTGCCCAGCATGGGAAGAAGCTGCTGTAATGTCAACATTTTGAATTTCGGAAAATCCAGGTAAGTGTTTAGAGATGAAAGATCCAGAATGGGCCTCCAGGCTTTGTCCTTTCTGGGTACCAGAAAGAGTCTCAAGTAAAATCCTTGTCCTTGCTCCTGTAATGGTACCTTTTGAATATCTCTCATATCCAGGAGTGCTGTAATTTGTTTTTGAGCCTCTGCCCATTGATTTGGCATTCCTTTTAACCTTGGCAGAGTGTGAAAGTGGAACCTGTAACCTTGAAATACAATGTTGAGAACACATTTGTCCTTGGTGATCATTTGTCAGTTGTGGTAGAAGAGTGCCAGTTTTCCTCCCAAGGGGGCTGCCAAGAAGGATTTGTTTGGCAGCTGTAGTGGGAAGTCATTGGAGCTGTTTTTTATATGGTTGGGGCCTGTCTTCCCCTTCTTTCTGGCCTGATGCAACCCATTCTTGAGGCCTATAAGGACCTTGTGTGTGACCTCTACCTCTTGGATGTCTGTATCTTCCCCTTTGAGGTCTGTCTGTAATTGGAAAGTACCAATTCTTAGTTAGCCAGTTTCTGCTAAATCTAGGAGGCTGAACCTGTAAGGAATCCTTCACCGTTTGCATAGATTTTGCCTTATCCTCCATTTTCTTTAATACCTCTTCTGCCTTAACTCCAAATAACACATCCTGCTGCAAAGGTGCATCCAATAATTTTGCTTTAACATGATCTGGTAACGTATTTTCTTTTAACCAAGCATGTCTTCTAATGACAGAACCTGTAACTGCTGCTCTGCAGGAGGCCTCTAGAGAATCAAAACCACATTGCAAAGTATGCTTTCCCACTTGTTCAGCTGCATGCAATAAATCCTGCATTTCTTTAAATTAGGAGGATCTGATTCTGGAAGCATTTTCTGTTTTAACTGAGACAGTAAAAATTGTTGATATTTTAGCATGTGAAACTGGCAATTTAAGTCTCTCATTGCTAAAGTTGCAGACGTATATACTTTCTTTCCCCATCTGTCTAATGCTCTGGAATCTCTCTCAGAGGGAACTGGATTCTTGGCTGATGAAGCCTTAACTCCTTTGGGTCCCTGAGAAATAGTTTCAGGGTCAGCTACAGGGCTTTTATACAGAAATTTATGTGAGTCAGGGACTCTGTAGTATCTGTCAGGTTTAACAGGGGCTGGAGGTAAGGAATCAGGATTTAAGCTGGATTCAGTATACACATCATCCACAAACACTGGCAGAATAGCAAGGGGTCTGTGTTGAGGTAGTAAAAGGAAGTCTCTGAGCCTTTTCTTGGATTCTGAGTATTCCTGACCTTCCCAGTGGAAATGCTCCCTCATGGTATGTAGGGTTTCCCAAAGGAGTAGTCCTCAGGCGGTGAAGCTGATGGACTTGATTCCTCAGCATCAGAATCCTCATAAGGGGGTAAAGAGTATCCTAGGTCTGAGGATGAATCAGAAGAGATGGACACCTGGTCAGATGAGTCATAGTCTGCATCCTTGTCTAGGCCTTTTATCAGGAGGGGGATGGGACCCCCTGATCAGAGTGATTAGGTCTTCGGCCATTTTGAGCA
The DNA here is from genome assembly GCF_019279795.1 of Protopterus annectens. Lineage (NCBI taxonomy): Eukaryota > Metazoa > Chordata > Ceratodontiformes > Protopteridae > Protopterus > Protopterus annectens. The sequence goes on along the minus strand of NC_056739.1, from coordinate 691,760,931 downwards.
TTTGTTTCTTAGGCATGTCCTGGAGAATGCTGTATTTGTTTCTTTGATTTTAAAGGAGGCTTAGACTTAGCTGAGGGTTTAATGCTTAACTGAGTAGGTCTGAAGACACCCTCTGAAGCTGTGGGCTGTTCAGCTACTCCAGATCCCTCTGAAAGGATAGTCTCGGTAGGCTGAATAACTTGTGCATCTGAAGGCCCAGCCATCTCCACATGGGAGTCAGAGGTGGCCTGTGGTTCTACAGAAGCGGTCGTCAGGGGCTGCGAAGGCACCTCGCTGAAAACCAGAGAACCGGTGACTGGCCTAGAAGAGGCTTTGTCATCAGTTTTAAGCCTCGGATGCCTATCCTTGTCTTTGCGCTTTTTGTGTATTCCGGTCATCGGAAGTTCCGACGGCATGGTATAATTGAATTTTCTACCAAAATAATGTCGGGCAAAATCAAACCGATGTTTAATAGTGCGCTTGTTAAATCTAGCACAAAACCGACAACCAGTGACGTCGTGGTCTGGACCTACGCATGGGATACAATAGGAATGGAAATCCTTATGAGGCATTTGCTTCCCACAAGAAATACAGTTATTAACTTTTACTGACATCGGTCTGAGGCAAGAAAAAGTTTCCCCAGTAGGGTACTTAGCTTTGTAGAAGACTCCGGTTCTGGATTCGGAATGAAAATCTCAGGAGATGGCTGACCGGCACTTGCGAACTGCTTTTGCTTCGGGCACCACGCGGCAAGAAAGACTGAAGAAAATGGCGTCGGCTGCATCTTATATACCCCTGTCGCACTGACGTCACGGAGGAGGCGACAGCAACCAACGCTAGACCAAGACTTTGGAACTCAGGCCGACTGGGGAACCGCCTGACGGCAGGATAACCCACGTGTAATGACTGCAGCAGTGTAACACGATGAACATCTATCTGTTTAAACCTGTGTACAGATCATTTCCAAAGTTTTTAACTTGGAAGATTGCCCTGATGGGAGTTTTGACTTCTGCTAGTTGGATATCTGGCATGCAGGCCCTTGTCTTTGTTTTTCATAAAGAAAGGGTAGCTTTCAAAACCTACTATTCCTTTATGCCTAAAGTTGTCTGAGAACTCACTGTCAATTTACCTGTCAACCTACTTTTTATCATGACATGTGATATGAAAAAAATGACTGATTTTACATTGCCTAGATGTCCACAGATAGCTGAGATATTAAGAACTGATACCCTTGATAAGTGTAAGGATGGGCCTGAGAAGTGACCCATTTGCAGGTCTGTGTGCTATGGTGGCAGAGAGAGACAAAAATGATTTAAACAAATTGTTTCTATATGACTTTCCTATGCTATAAAATTCTGCTATTCTAACCATTGCAAAAATCCCTTAAACAACATCAAGGCTCATTCTATCAGGATAGTACCTACTTCTGAGTTCTCATCAAAAGTACTATATTTTTAATCTATTCTGGAAACAGATACTTGGTCATGTCTTCATTTTTTCATCAAAACTTTCAAGTTAGATGCTATTTGTAGAGCTAGAGCAGGCTTCATTATATTTGTCCTTCAGGGAATCCTGGATTACAGTCCTTCTGTGTCCACCCCTTCTTCCTGAGCTTTCAGTCATCCCATACTGTAGTAGCTACTATTACAGTGATCCAGTGAAGAACATAATAGAGTTGTGTTGTTTCCTTATCATACTGGCAGATGTTGAGTTGAATCACTGTTGAAATATTGCACCCACCTGCATCCCCCTAATTTTTCTTCCCTGGCTGGGGTGGAGCACCCTTCTTCGATTTTGATTTTGCTCTTCTGTCATGTCTTTACTGAGAGCTTTAGGCTTCATTCTCCCCAGTTTGGGCAAGAAATGTCTTTGATTAGGCATGCCTTAACATCCTCATAGTAAGGATGGATGTACTGCAGGTCATGAAGGAGCCCGAGGCTTTGTGGATTGCCAGATAAATGCTACTCTTGGCATGATACATTACACACTGCAATGACTACTGCAACATTGATCCATTCCACACTGCAATGACTACTGCAACATTGATCTATTCAAATATCTACCTTTACAATAAGTAAACTGTGCTTTATTGTTTTTTGCTTTGTTTCATAAACACGAGGTTTGGGGATAGGCTAGATGATGATTCAGCAAAATTTCTGAGTGCAACATTATTATAACATTTACCAAGCAGGATGCAAGAGCTCCTTTTCTGCTTTAAACTGCATAGCTGTGCCAGTTCAATGTACATAAGTTCCTACACTGTGTTCTGGTCCTAAGGCTTTCAAGCAACATGTGAAAATGAAATGTATATATATATATATATATATATATATATATATATATATATATATATATATATACACACATACAGATATATGTAAGTATAGTTGAACTCTTTTATTGTTCAGTAATAAAATGGATAATACAGTTCTACATGGGAATGCATATTTACGCAGTTAGTTAAAACAGCTGAAAGACAGTAAATATTGTATAGCACAGGATAAATTATATTACAGTGCCAACTGGAACTGTATGAAATTTAACACAGAGTAATGATAACACAGTGATTACTTCCAGATACTTGATATGCATAGCACAGTATTATACTTTTCATACTTATCATTGCAAATGAGTACAGCTATAATACTTAAAATGTATTGTGGCTAACATACATATAAAAGGAGTATAGCTTGTATATCTAAGAAATTTATAAAAGAAAAAATGGATTTTTATAGATAAGACGTTAAAAGTAACAAAATTATTTACATGGCTCACTCTCGTTGTGTTGCTTAAGTAAGGCTGAGTGAGCAATATTACAGTTATGACAGTTAATAAAAAATAATTTACACAGCTGTACCTAAATGTACTAATCTACAGTGATTTCTGGGTTTACATCTGTTGTCATTCATTAAATTACTTAGTAGAATTAGTAAAATGGATAGTAAAATGTACACATTAAAATAAAGATAAGCTCAAGGCTTCCGTACATATCCCCAATAATCTTGGAATTTTAACTCCTGATGCTTCCTCTTGGCCAAGATAAACTCCTCTGAATGGAGTGCCTGCAGTATACGCCATCACTGAGTGATTGTTGGGGTGTTTACATCTTTCCAGTGATGAGTGCTGACCTTCTTAGCAGCTAGGATTAGGATTTGCAGAAATTTGGGGATTCTTGTGTCAAGTAGAAATCCTAAAAAGTACAGTTTTGTACCTACCATAAATGTAGATGTTCGAAGATCCACATTGCTGCAGTCCTTACACTTGGGTAGTCCGCTGTCCTCGGTCGGCCCGAATATCAAAGTATAAGGCTGACGTCGGTCAAGGCGCATTTGACTGACATCAGGACGCCAGGGTACAAATGCGCATGACCGACGTCATATCCTCAGTCTTTTCTTGCCCCAGATGTCAGAAGACCCTAGAAATAAAGGCCAAAACCAAAAGACAGCAAACCAACAACCAACCATCCTAGCACTAAAAATATGTACAATATATACAATATACACCCTATTTACAACCCAACCCACACAACCGCCTCTAACTACAGAGGGAAGGAGGGAGGGTAATTGGACTGCAGCAATGTGGATCTTGAACATCTACATTTATGGTAGGTACAAAACTGTACTATGTTCTTCATCTCACATTGCTGCAGTCCTTACACTTGGGTAGAATCCCAAAGCAGAGGTAAGGGAGGATGGCCAAACTATAAGGAAGCAGGAGCTGCCAAAATGCCCTGCAAAACAGCAGTGGCAAAACCAGCCCTGGATTTAGAGTAAAGTGGTAGGTGATAATGCCTAGAGAAAGTATGCACTGAACTCCAAGTAGCTGCCTCCAAAATATCCTTAGTTGCCACCCCTCAAAAAGCTGTCAAGTGGCAGTAGCCCTAGTGGAATGAGGCCTAATCCCAGCTGGAATTTCCTTGCCATGATGGGAATAACAGAAAGCAATGCAAAACCCAATCCACTTAGAAATAGTTTGTTTTGACACAGGCTTGCCCTGAGAACTCAAAGCAAAAGAAACAAATAACTGCTGAGACTGCCTGAACCCTTTAGTTCTGTCCAAATAATACCACAACTGCCTGTGTACATCTAAAGTGTGCAAAATCTTTTCCCCTTTATTTTGGGGTTTGCATAAAAAGTTGGCAAATGAATAGTTTGGTTTAAAGCCACACTAGAAACCACTTTAGGCATAAAGGAAGGATTAGTACGTAAAGATACCCTATCCTTATGGAAAATTAAGAAAGGCTCAACCGCCATAAGGGCCTGCAACTCAGAAACCCTTCTTGCAGAGGTAATAGCCAACAAAAAGCAGTCTTCCATGATAAAACTTTAATTCAGTAGTAGCTGCAGGCTCAAAAGGTTGTAGAGTGAGTTTCTCCAACACAAAATTGAGATCCCAAGCAGGAGTAGGAGCTCTTCGTGGGGTCTTATATTCTTTGCCCCTCTAAGAAATTGCTTGAACAAAGGATGAGAAAACAATGGTGGGTCACAATCATAGTGAGCCGAAATTGCTGCAGCATGAACCTTAATAGAAGAGAAGGACAAACCTTTGTCCAGTAACTCAGTAAGATATTGAAGAGCCACACTCAAATTAGGCTCAGAAACATCAAAATCCTTTGCTGCACTCCAAAATAAAAATCTCTTCCATTTATCTGTACACTTTCCTTGTACTAGGCCTTCTAGCTTCCAAAATAACATTCAAAACTTGCTGTGGAAGTGGAGGCCCACTATGGTTCAAGACAGAATATGCCAGGCTGTTAGGTGCAGAGAGTGAAGCTTGACATTGAGCAAATGACTGTCCTCCTGAGACAACAGGTGTGGAATCGAAGGCAAAGGCCATGGAGGTTTCCGTACCAGGCTTCTCAGTAATGGGTACCAATGCTGTCGAGGCCAATCTGGAGCTATCAAAATCATCCTTGGCTTGTCTTGTCTGGCCTTTAGTAGTACCTTTGGGTGGAGAGGCAGAGGCGGAAAGGCATACACATGAAGATTGTTCCAATTGAAAGAAAGAGCATCCACTTTCCAAGCTGTGGGATGAAACCTTTTGTGCAAAACTTTGGCAGCTGGTGGTTTAGTGGAGAAGCGAACAGATCTATGTCTGGAGTTCCCCATGACACTGTCAATTTCTGAAATACATGAGGATCCAATTTCCACTCGTGGGGATCCATAATTTGTCTGCTCAACACATCTGCTAAGGAGTTCTGTGCTCCCGGCAGAAACCTTGCCTGAAGATTTAGCTGTAAACTGAGAGCAGTCTCCCACAAAATCATTGCTTGCCTGCATAGGGGATAAGAATGTGTTCCGCCTTGCTTGTTGATGTACCACATGACAGTTGTGTTGTCTATTATAATCAACACCTGCCCTGGAAGAAGTAAATCCTTGAAAGCTATTAATGCAAACTGGACTGCTAACATCTCTTTCAAGTTGATATGTAGATGTTGTAGTCTGGCAGGCCACTTGTCTTGTATCCACTTTCCATTCAGATGAGCTCCCCAAGCTTTGTCTGAGGCATCTGTCGTTAGAATCTGACTCGCCTCTGGCCGGGTCACAGAGAGTCCCTTGTTTAGGTGAAATTCCTGAGCCCACCACAAAAATTCCTTTTGAATGCAAGGTATTATTTGAATGACAGTGTCCAAATCCTGGCAGTGCTGTGTCCATACATTTGAGATACCATTGTAGCTTCCTCATATGCAGTTTGGCATTGGGAAGCACCAGAATACAAGATGCCATGAACCCCAAGGCTTGAAGGACTGTCCTTGCAGTCAGCCTGGACTGATGAGACAACTGATGAAAGTAAAGGGAAAGATTCTTTTGTTTGTCCGGGGTCAAAAAGGCCATCTGGGATGCTGTATTCAGTCTCACACCCAGAAAGCACATGTCCTGAGAGGGTACTAGACTGGACTTTATTTCGTTCACAGAATACCCCAGGCATCTTAGCACTGCTATCACATAATCCAAATGATGAAGAAGCTCGTCCTTCCTTGAGCCAGAATCAGGCAATCGTCCAAATAAGGATAGATCTGTATTCCTTTTAACCTGAGGAAAGCTATCACTGGAGCCAGAACTTTCGTGAACACTCTGGGCGCAGTAGATAAGCCAAAGGGCAATGCAGAGAACTGATAATGAGAAGTCCCAGCTCGAAAACGCAGATACTTCCTGCAACTCAGTCTGATAGGAACATGAAGATAAGCCTCCTTGAGATCCAAAGTTACCATCCAATGATCTTTGCCCAGCAGAGGTAAAAGCTGCTGTAACGTCAACATTTTGAACTTGGGAATGTCCAGATAAGTGTTGAGGATAGATACGTCCAAAATTGGTCTCCACGTGTTCCCTTTCTTTGGTACTAGGAACAGGCGAGAATAAAATCCTAGGCCCACTTCTGGCATAGGGACCGGCTGAATGGCCCCTATTTGGAGTAACAAAGAAATTTGCTTGTGAGCCTCTATTCTTTGTGGAGGAGGAATGTCTGGCATGCCTTTGAAAGGAGGCAAGGTATGGAAATAAAACATGTAACCGTGATGAATGATATCCAATACCCATCTGTCTTGGGTAATTAAACTCCAATTTTCTTTGAAAAGTGCCAACCTTCCTCCCAAAGGTGCTGCCAGACGAGAAGGTTCTGGCAGCTGAAAAGGTAGGTCATTGGGTCTGTTTACGAAAGGACTGACCCCTGCCCTTACCCGAAGACTGTGCAGGAGAACTCCCTGTTCCAGGCCTGAAAGAGCCCTGAGCTCTGCCCCTACCACGTCTAGATCTACCCCTAGACTGGGAATCATAAGAAGGATACGTCCACCCCTTAGTAGGCCAATTTCTACTAAACTTTGGAGGCTGAACCTGCAAAAAATCTTTAACAGTCTGCATAGACTTAGCCTTGTCTTCCATTTTCTTTAAAACTGTCTCAACAGGAGAACCAAACAACACATCAGATTGTAAAGGAGCATCTAAAATCCTTGTTTTAACATGGTCAGATAAATTCTGATCCCTCAGCCAGGCGTGCCTGCGAAGAACTGACCCAGTGGCAGCCACCCTAGACGAGGCTTGTACAGCATCAAAACCACATTGCAAAGAATGCTTACCCACCTGTTCAGAAACATGCACTAAATCTTGCAACTCTTTACAATCAATACCTTCCGCCAGAGCATCAACCTTAGACTTCAATTGTGAAAGGAGATAGTTTTGGTATTTCAACATGTGAAACTGGCAATTCAAAGCCCTCATAGCTAGAGTGGAAGTATAAACTTTCTTTCCCCATCTATCCAAAGCCCTGGCCTCTATCTGAAGGAACCGGATTCTTGACAATAGAAGCCTTAACACCTTTAGGCCCCTGACTAACAGTTTCTGGGTCTGCCCTAGGACTCTTAAAAAGATACTTATGAGCTTCAGGCACCCTGTAATACCTATCCAGTTTAACAGGAGCAGGAGGCAAAGAATCAGGATTAAGAGAAGCCTCTGTAAAAACATCTTCCACCACATCCAAAACAGGGGGTATAGCCAAAGGCCTATGCTGGGGTAAAAACAAAAATTCCCTAAGCCTTTTCCTGGAATCAGAGAAGTCCTGACCTTCCCACTTAAAATGCTCCCTCATGGAATGAAGAGTTTCTGAAAAAGAAAAATCCTCAGGAGGAGAAGCAGAAGGAGTAGAATCATCCACATCAGAATCAGAATAAGGAGAATACTCCTGCAAGTCTTCAGCCGAAGAGACTGAAACATCCGAAGCCTGCTCAAAACTCCCTAGCTCAGGCTCCACCCTAGGCCTCTTATCAGGAGGGGGCAAAGAACCCCTAATCAAAGTAATCAAATCTTCTGCCATTTTAAGCATATGCTTCTTGGGCACAGTTCCTGAAGAACTAGGGGTGACACCAACTGAAGCTAAACCTGGCCTGCCTCTGGGAGAAGCCTTGGAAACAGAAGGAGAGGGCCTAACCACCTTAGGAAGGGAGGGGAGTATAGTAACCTGAGAAGCCCCTTCAGCCTGACCTGCCTCCTGAGAGGCCACATCCTGCAATAACAAAGTCTCTCCCTGGGATCCCAAAGAAACCTCTGGTGGAACCACCGGCTCCACCGACACCTCTAAAGAACCGGCGTCCGCACGGACGGTTCTTCTAGCCTAGGCTTAACTGCTTTGTCCTTGCGCTTCTTCGAAGCGGCCGGAGCATCCGACGGCATTTTATAATTGCACTGCTTCCCGAAGACTAACCTGGCACAATCTAACCTTCTCTTTATAGTGCGCTTATTGAATCTAGCACAAGAGCGACACCCAACAACGTCGTGCTCAGGCCCTAAACAAGGAATACACAAAGTATGATAGTCTCTATGCGGTATCTGTTTCCCACAAGAAATACAATTATTCACTTTTTCTGACATCCGTAAACCACTGAGGCAAGAAAAACTAAAATATTGCCCAACGCGGTACTTAGCCAACTTTGACTCGGTCTGAAACTCCGGAATTGAAAAATTTCAGAACGCCAACCGGCACTTGCAATGCTGCTTCTGCATCGGACCATGCGGCAAAAAAGACTGAGGATATGACGTCGGTCATGCGCATTTGTACCCTGACGTCCTGATGTCAGTCAAATGCGCCTTGACCGACGTCAGCCTTATACTTTGATATTCGGGCCGACCAAGGACAGCGGACTACCCAAGTGTAAGGACTGCAGCAATGTGAGATGAAGAACATCTTCCATATCTCTTCCATTTCTGGAGATAAGGAATATATCATACCTTCTTTAAACCAGAAAGTCTCCTAAAAGGGTTGTGTCTTGTGAAGTGCCCATATTATATGTAAACGAGATGTTTCCATTGTTTCTTGTTGATATCTCCAGCACTGAGAGTATAATGCAAGATCTCATTTATGGAGCAAGTCTGTGGTAATGAACAGTTGATGTATGTATTTTAACGCAATTAACATCCACCCATGGGATTCAGTGAGAGTGCATGAGGTCTTAAGAATTCTCATAAGGTTTTATCATCTTTAGTGACAAAATAATTTTTTTTCAGTGGTTTCTTTTAAAGTCTTAAGTTAGGTAATAAATTGTGAGGAAAACTGAATAATGATCACAATAATATGATTTGATAGTTTGGTAAAGAGCATTTAGTAAATAGGGTGGAGAGCTGTTTTTGGCCCTCTAAAGAATAAAGTTGAAAAAAATCCTTTTTAGCCACAGCAAAATAGGGAAAACTGGGCAAATATTTAGAGAGGATGTGTTTCAAAATGAAAAAAAAAGTATATACAGAGCTTTGCTCAGGGCATGTCTTTTAATATGGTGGAAATGCCTTGAAATAATGTGTTCAAATATCACAAAGTCTCAGCAGAGGGGCATGTGCCATTTATTCCCATGGCCCTTGTACATAATAAAGAATACTATGCTACATATGAGATAGTAGGACTGAGAGTGGGGGAGAAAGTACAGTTGTGTACCTACCATAAATGTAGATGATGTAGTCATTACACTTGGGTTATCCTGCTGGCAGGCTACCCGCAGTCAGCCAGAATTCCAAAGTCTAGCTCCGGCATCGGCTGCTGTCACCTCTTCCCTGACATTAGTGCGCCAGGGGTATATAAAAGATGCAGCAGATGCCATTTTCTTCAGTTTTTCTTGCCCCAGATGTCAGGTGCCCCCAAATAGGTAGGCTGAAAATATTATGCCAAAAAGCATGCATGTGCTAAAAAAAAAAAAAAAAAATTTCCTTCATCTACAAGCAAATACACCACATAGGTTGTATAGAATAGAGAGGTACAGAAACGTCCCAGCAAAGAAAAAAGGGGGATGGTGGGTGGGTAACCTGGACTGTAACAGTGAATACACTCGAACATCTACATTTATGGTAGGTACACAACTATACTATGTTCGAGTTTCACTGTTGCATTCATTACACTTGGGTTGAATCCCAAAGCTGAAGTTGGGTGGCTGGGCCTAAATAGGATTAGGAGAGGCTACCAGGCCCTGCAGAACTGTAGTGGCAAAGCCTGCTCTAGATTTAGAGTAGAGAGGTAAGTGGTAGTGCTTGGTGAAAGTATGCACTGAACTCCAGGTTGCAGCCTCTAAAATGTCTTTGGTTGGTACTCCTCTGAGGAAGGCTGCTGATGTGGCTGCTGCGCTGGTAGAATGCGGCCTAATGCACTTAGGCACTGATTTGCCAGGTTGTGAATAGCAGAAGTGAATGCAGTGTACTATCCATTTTGAAATAGTCTGCTTTGAGATGGGCTTTCCTTGTGATCCTGCAGCATAAGCTACAAACAGTTGCTCACTTTTTCTGAAAGCTTTTGTTTTGTCAAAGTAGAATCGTAGCTGTTTGCGTATGTCCAAAGCGTGTAGAAGTCTCTCCCCTTTATTCTGGGGATTTGGATAGAATGTTGGCAAATGAATGGTTTGGTTAAGAGACACACTGGAAACTACCTTTGGCATAAATGTTGGGTTTGTCCTTAGAGAGACCCTGTCTTGATGAAAAATAATGAACGATTCCAATGCCATTAATGCCTGTAACTCTGAGACTCTTCTTGCTGAAGTTATTGCTAGGAGCAGAGCAGTTTTCCATAAGAATTTTATATCAGCTTATTGGCTGGCTCAAAAGGAGGCAGTGCATTTTTCTAAAACAAAATTGAGGTCCCAAGTAGGTATTGGTGCTCTCCTTGGGGGCGTTATGATTTTTGCCCCTCTGAGGTACTGTCTTAGTAGTGGATGAGAGAAAAGAGGAGGTTCCGTATTGTAATGAGCTGAAATGGCAGAGGCATGGATCTTAATTGATGAGAAGGATAGGCCTTTGTCCAGCATCTCCGTTAGGTATTGTAAAATCTGAGGTATATCTGGAACAAGTGGTTTGAGTCCTTGTGCGTGGTTCCAAGCACAGTATCTCTTCCATTTTTCTGCATAAGATTTCCTAGTGCTGGGCCTCCTGGCTTCTAAAATGACAACCATAACAGCTTTAGAGAGAGGTGTAATCTGAGTGGCTATATTATCTGCCATGCAGCCAGATTTAAGGTTCTGAGTTGACTGTGCAGAATCCGATTGTTTTGTTGAGTCAGAAGATGAGGAATTTGAGGTAAAGTCCAGGCTGGGCCTTGAGACAAGCTCTTTAGGATTGGGTACCAGTGCTGGCGTGGCCAGTCTGGGGCAATCAGGATAATTTTTGGCTTCTATTGTCTGACTTTTTGGAGCACCTTGGGAAGAAGAGGCAGTGGAGGAAAGGCATAAACTGGCAGGGTTTTCCAGCTGAATGATAGAGCATCCACTTTCCATGCTTGTGAGTGATAAGTTCTTGTGCAGAATCTCTGTAGTTGGCAGTTGTGAGGGGAGGCAAAAAGATCTATATCTGGGCATCCCCATTTCCTTGCTATCATGCTGAAGACCTGTGGATTCAATTTCCATTCATGAGGATCCATGAGATTTCTGCTTAGTTCGTCTGCCAGTGTATTTTTCATTCCTGGCAGGAATTGTGCCTGCAGATGTACTTGATAGGTCAGTGCTGTGTTCCACAAAGTCATGGCTTGCCTGCAGAGGGGGTAGGAATGTGTGCCCCCTTGCTTATGTACCACATAACTGTGATATTGTCCGTCTTTAGTAATAGTTGTCCTGGATGTAGTAGATCTTTGAAGGCTGTCAGGGCATTTTGTACAGCTAGCATCTCTTTTTGATTGATGTGAAGCATTTGCTCCTTGGGCCACGTGCCCTAAATACATTTTCCTGCCATGTGTGCCCCCCAGGCATAATCCGATGCATCTGTTGTTATTGTCTGCCTGGCTGTGGGTAAGGTGAAAGGCTGTCCCTTGTTGTGGTGACTGGCCAGTGCCCACCATTGAAACTCCTGTTGCAGGCAGGGAATTAGTTATAAGTGTTTCCAGGCTGTGGCAATGTTGAGTCCAAACACTTTTTAGATACCATTGTAGTTTCCTCATATGCAGTCTTGCATATGGAATTAATAGAATGCAGGATGTCATGAAGCCCAGGGCCTGCAGACTTTTTCTTGCAGGGAGCTGGGTCTTTGTTGCCATCATTTGAAAGTAATGAGTCAGTTGCCTTTGCTTGTCTGGTATGAGATAAGCCATCTAGGCAGTTGTATTTAAGCTTGCATCCAGAAATATCTCTTGAGAGGGCACTAGTTTTGATTTCTTTTCATTTACTGTGTACCCTAGGCAAATTAGTAATCTTTTTAAAAACACCAGATGCTTTAGTAGAATGTCCTTGCTCTCTGCTTGAATAAGGCAGTCGTCCAAGTAGGGATATATTTGAATTCCTTTTTGTCTGCAAAATGCAATTACTGGTGCCAGGCATTTTGTGAAGACCCTGGGTGCAGTAATAAGCCAAAGGGCAGTGCAGAGAATTGGTAATGCATTGAGCCAGCTATGAATCTGAGGGATCTTCTGCAAGATTGTCTGATTGGGACATGCAGGTATGCATCCTTGAGGTCCAAAGTAACTAGCCAAGCCTCCTTGCCCAGCATGGGTAGAAGTTGCTGCAGTGTTAACATTTTGAATTTTGGAACATCCAGGAAAGTATTTAGGATTGACAGGTCCAGCATTGGTCTCCAGGCTTTGTCCTTTCTAGGTACCAGGAAAAGTCTTGAGTAAAATCCTTGTCCCTGTTCTTGCTGTGGTACTCTTTGAATAGCTCTCATGTCCACGAGAGCAGAAATTTGTTTTTGTGCCTCTGCCCATTGGGTTTGTGGCAGGTCTGGCATACCTTTTGATTTTGGGTGGGTGTGAAAGTGGAACCTGTAACCATGAGAAACAATATTCAGTACCCATTTGTCCTGGGTGATCATGTGCCAATTTTGTGAGGAAAGTGCTAGCTTTCCCCCCTAAGGGTGCTGCCAAAAGGTAAGTGCTTGGCATTTGTAGAGGAAAGTCATTGGGACTGTTTCCTATAAGGTTGTGATTTGTCTTCTCCTCCTTTGGGGGCTGAAGCACCCCACTGTTTAGGTCTGTATGAACCTTGGGGCTGAGATCTGCCTCTGTGGCCTGTCTGACACCGGAAAGGACCAATTTATTGAAGGCCAGTTTCTGCTAAACCTAGGTGGTTGAACCTGTAAGAAATCCTTTACTGTCTGCATTGATTTTGGTTTATCCTCCATTTTCTTTAACACCTCTTCTGCCTCAACACCAAACAATCATGCTGTAGTGGAGCATCCAATAATTTTACTTTAACATGTTCAGGTGAACTTTGTTCTTTCAACCAAGCATACCTTCGAATGACAAAGCCTGTAACTGCGGCTCTACAAGAAGCCTCTAATGAATCAAAACCATATTGCAGAGTATGCTTTCCCACTTGTTCAGCTGCATGCAATAAATCCTGCATTTCCTTATTGTCAGGACATTCTGAGTTTGTAAGCATTTTCTGTTAAAGACATGAGGTACTGTTGATATTTAAGCATGTGAAACTCGCAGTTTAAAGTCCTTACAGCACTTTTTCCCCATCTATCCAGAGCTCTAGAATCCCTATCAGAGGGAACAGGTTTTTTTGCAGTGGAAGCCTTAACCCCTTTGGGACCCTGAGAAATTGTTTCTGTGTCAGCAGCAGGGTTTTTATAAAGAAATTTATGAAAGTCTGGGACCTTGTAGTACCTGTCTGGCTTGACTGGTGCAGGGGGTAAAGAATTAGGAGACAGATTGGATTCAGAGAAAACATAATCAACTATATCAAGCACAGGGGGATATATCTAGGGGCCTGTGCTGAGGCAATAAAAAAGTCTCTGAGCCTTTTCTTGGATTCTGAATAATCCTGGCTCTCCCAATGGAAATGCTCCCTCATGGTGTGCAAGGTTTCCCCAAAAGAACAATCCTTAGGTGGAGAGGCTGAAAGTATAGATTCTTCTGCATCAGAGTCCTCATAGGGAGGGAGAGAATATCCCTGATCTGAGGAGGAATCAGAGGAAATAGAAACCTGGTCAGAGGAGTCAGTCAGTGTCTTGCCTAGGCCTTTTATCAGGAGGGAGATGGGAACCCCTGATCAAAGTAATTGGGTCCTTGGCCATTTTAAGCATCTGTTTCTTTGGCATGGATGACTGTCCAGGAGAATGCTGTACTTGTTTCCTTGTCTTTAATGGTGTTTTTGACTTTGCCTTGGCTGCTGTAGTGGACTTAATAGTAAGCTGTGAAGGTCTGAAAACACCCTCAGAAGCCGATGCCTGCTCAGCGGCTCTGGACTCATCTGAGGGAATAGTTTCAGCAGGCCCAATACCTTGAGTTTCCAGAGGCCTAGGTGTCTCCACATGGGAGTCGGATACGGCCTGTGGCTCTGAGGTAGTGGGAGTCAGGGGCTGCGAAAGTGCCTCACTGAGAACCGGTGAGCCGGCAACTGGCCTGGAAGAGGCTTCGTCGTCGGTTTTGGATCTCGGATGCCTGTCCTTTTCTTTGTCTTTGCATTTTTTTTATGAATTCCAGTCATCGGTTGTTCCAACAGCATTATGTAGTTAAACCTTCGGCCAAAGTAATGTAAAGCAAAATCAAACAGACGCTTAATAGTGCGTTTGTTGAATCTAGCACAAAACCGACAACTAGTACATCGTGGTCAGGGCCTAGGCAAGGAATACAGTAAGAGTGAAAATCCTTATGATGTATTTGCTTCCCACAAGAAATACAATTGTTAACTTTTACTGACATCGGTCTGGAGCAAGAAATGGGGTACTTGGCTTTATTGAAGTCTTCGGTTCTGAAATTCGATTTTGAAAATCTCAGGAGTCGGCCGACTGGCACTTGCAAACTGCTTTTGCTTCGGGCACCGCCTGGCAAGAAACACTGAAGAAAATGGCGTCGGCTGCATCTTTTATACCCCTGGCGCACTGATGTCAGGGAAGAGGTGACAGCAACCGACGCCGGACCTAGACTTTGGAATTCTGGCTGACTGCAAGCAGCCTGCCAGCAGGATAACCCAAGTGTAATGACTGCAACAGTGAAACACGAACATCTTTAGGGTGGGAAGGATGGCACCTTGTAATGACAGCATCCATGCAAGAGGGGAACCTGGAGTATATAGCATCTCTTAGCGTAATATGCTGACATGTCAGGTGTTAAAGTGTGAAGTCTAATCCTGCCCTGACCACCTGAACAATAATAAAGAAATAAGTTTCCCCTGGGAAAACAAGACAACCACAGAAATTTTAGTAGATGCTAATCCAATTTCTTTAAAGCTGGTGCAGGATATACATTAGGAGTCCCTGTAAAATGTAAAAAAGATTAGGCTAGAGTAGCACTGTAATTAATTGCAGTTTAATTTCAAAGGATACAGACCACTCAATCCATTCTTTTAATTTATTTATTATTTATTTTATTTAAATTTGTTGACCGGGAGTGTCCGACTGGACGTAGGTCCATTTTCAGCAGAGGCCTGGGGAGAAAAGCTCCACAGTAAAATAAACAGACAGTAGTTACATTGGATTACATAGCGATTAACAATTTAACATAGCAATTACTTACAGCATATTTACAGATGAACATAGTACATCAGTAGACAACTAGAATCTTTATCTGTGAAGTACATAACAGACATTAACAAATGTTACAATGAGAAGTTCCTGCTGTATAATAAGTACTAGGCTTATGAGCATCTGAGCTTGCTATAATCAAGGTAGTTAGTGGAGTGGAACGAAAGGTAGTGGTTGGATGGGGTGGATGATATTAGAGTGGGAGTTGCAAGGGCATAGCTAGCATGTTTTTAGGTGCGCTTTTAGTAAAGTTTTGAAGTGGGTGCATGATGGTACAGAGGTAATTGTGGGTGGGACTGAGTTCCATAATTTGGCTATGGCGCAAGAGAATAGTGCTTCACCAGCAGAGTTTTTGACTTTAGTGATCTGCAAGTGATTTTTGTTGCTGGATCTTAGTGGTCTGGTGATGCGATAGAGTTTGAGTAGATTCTGGAGGGATGGGACATTTAGTGGATGGTTTACTAGTTTGTGGGCGAGTGAGAGTTGATACAACTGAAGGAGGTGAGGGAGTTCAAGCCAGCCCAGTTCAGCAAGTGAGAGACAGTGGTGACTACGGTAGAATGCCCCTGTGGCGAATTTGGCGATTTTGTTGTAGCAGGTCTCTAGCTTGTTTAGATCACATTGCATTAGGTTGGTACATATTGGAGAGGCATAAAGTAGGGTGGAGATAAGGTGGGAATTTGCTTTTGAAATCTTTGCTGCTTTGGTGAGAAATTGCTTATTTCTGTATAACGCTCCTAGTTTTTTGTGGACTTTTTTATGGTCATGGATATGTGAATGTCAAATTTTAGTTTATTGTCTATTTCCACTCCTAGCAATTTGGTGTGTTCAGTTGGGTATATAGTGGTGTTGTCTTTTGCTGTGATGTTAAAGTGAGAGTTGTTTTGAGCATGTTTTGTGGGTTGGAAGATGAGTAGTTTAGTTTTGTTTGGGTTGAGTATTAAATGGGCATCGGATACCCATGTTTCAACAAAGGAAAAGGCTTCCTGTGTAACTTTTTGCAGTTTGGGTAGGGACTTGGCTGAGCAGATGATGGTCGAGTCATCTGCGTATTATATGAGTGCGCCATGTTTGGTGGCAGAGGCCAGATTATTGGTGTAAACAGAGAAGAGTAGGGGTCCAAGGATTGAGCCTTGGGGAACCCCTATAGAGACAGGTAGTTGGGGAGATATGTCATTCTGCCATACAACGGATTGTTGGCAGTCAGACAGGTAACTCTGAAACCAGTTGGTGACTGATTGTGAGAAGGATAGGTTATTGAGGACAGAGATGAGTTGTTTTTGTAGGACCATGTCAAATGCTTTAGATAGGTCTAGGAAAGTAGCAGAGGAGAGATGGCCATTGTTTTTATGCTGAAGGATAGTGTTTGTAAAGGAGAGTAAGGCAGTGGTGGTGCTATGGTTTGGTCGGAAACCATGCTGAGTACTGGAAAGGAGGTTGTTAGTAAGGAGGTAGTCTGAGACCTGAGTGTGTATGCATCTCTCTAGTATTTTGGAGAGTGGAGAGAGAATAGCTATGGGGTGGTAATGGTTAGTTCTGCGGAGGGTCCGCCTTTGTGGAGGGGAATTATATGTGATACTTTCCACAGTGTGGGAACGTAACTTTCTGACAGAGATCGGTTAATCAAGATGGATACTGGGTAGGCCAGAGCATCTGCTGCAATTTGTAGGTATTCACTTGGGAGGTAGTCTGCTGCTAATTTGGTAGGTTTAAGTTTAGTTAAGAGTTTTTTTTATGTTGGAGGTAGGTAGAGGAGAAAAAGAGATGGCAGTGGGGAGATTACTAGTTGAAGGTATGGGTTGGAGGGGAGGGGGGGTTGTGTTGTTTAGCTAGTGATAGTATGGTTTGGGTGAAGTGTGTGTTGAATGAGGTAGCAATATTTTCTGAGGAGTGAGGGATGTTAGGAGGAGGGGTACTGACTTTACCTGGGTGGAGGATGGAGTTTATGGAGGACCAGAATTGTTTGGGGCTGTGTTGTGAGGAGTCTAGGGCAGACTGGTAGTGTTGGAATTTGTCCTGTTTTATTAGCTTTTTGACTATTACGTAGTTCTAGGAATTTCTGTCTAGCTGAGGGGGTTTTGGTTTTGTGCCAATGTTCCCTGGCTTTATCCCTGTTTTTCATTTCTGACTTAGTGGTTTTCTGTAGCCATGGGGAGGGTCGTGCTTTGGTTCTGGAAAATCTTATGGGGGCATGGTAATTAAGGATGTTCAGGAAGGTAGCATTAAAAAATTCAACTGCGTCATCTAGACTGAGGTACTTCAGAGGATGCCAGTTACATTCTTTGAGGGATGAGATGAATGTGAGTGGGTTAAAGTTTAGTTTTTTACGTATTTGACGGTAGATGACAGGTTTAGCTTGGTATAGGTATTTGAGTAGGAATGTTGGGGAGTGATCACTGAGGCTATCTGATAAGCAGTCTGTTATATATGACTGGGGGCTCTTACTGACTAGTATCCAATCCAGGGTAGTGTGCTTGCTGGAGTTTTTGTTTATCCTGGTTGGTGACTGGACTAGTTGGGTGAAGCCATGAAGGTGTACATGATAGGTTGGATTGTTGCCAGAACAGGATTGCCAGTCAAAATTGAAATCACCTAAGATGATAGTATCTTGGGGGAGATGGTGGGTAGACCAGCTGAGGAGGTTTTCTAGTGGAGGGATGTTTTGGCCAGGTGGGAAGTAGCATCCAATTATGTTGGTTTTGTTTTGGTTAATTTTGAGGTTGGTATATATTATTTCTTCATTGCCTATTTGTGCAGCTGATGAATTTAAGATCTGAATGTTTAGATGCTGTTTAAATATTATAGCTACACCACCTCCTTTTTTTGTTTAGCCGGTCTACTCTTAGTATGCCATAACCTGTAGGGAGTATTTGCTCACTGGTAATATGAGGTTTCAGCCAGGTTTCTGTCAGGATGACTATATCTGGGGAGTACAAGTCTATGGTGGCATGGAGTTCATGGACTTTGTTGGATATACTTCTAATATTTAGGCTTAGTAGAAGGAAGTCACTCGGCTTTCTATTGGCTGTAATATGGGAGAAGTTGTGGTTTCTAGTCTGATTATGAGGATTGGGGTTGGAGATAGTAGGGCCAAGGTTGGGGTGGATGTCTCCACTTGGGGCTAGTTTTGATATGCATGAGATTATTAGTTTTCTCAGTTTTTGAATGTGTTTGTTTATAAGGGAATCTTTATGCTTGTGCTCTGTGGGTAATCGGTATGGTGGGAGGGTTACTGTGTTAAGTTGTAGGGATGCTTTACGTTTGAGTAATATAGTTGGTAGAATATGTGGGGGGTGCATAGGGATGGTTCTTGAGCTGATGGGAGGGGAGCTGAGTGTGGGTGAGACATGAGTGGTGGTGTGAGTAGTAGTACAGTGGTAGTGGTTGAGTGGGGGAATGATGGAGCTTTGGTAGGATGTAAGATATGCAAGGAGAATGCATGCAGTGAGCATAGGAAAGGTATGTTTGTACATGTTAGTTGATGAGGTGTAATAGTAGTGGGAAGATGGAGGAGGTAGTGTTGTGTTAGCGCTGTGGTTGGCTACTGGAAAGATGGGAGGGGTTTGAGTGCAATAAAGGTGGGACCACTGGGGGCAGGAGGGAATAGGGGGCAGGATGGGGAGCAAAGCGGGTAGAGACCCTGTTAGTTGCTCGTATGAGGGGGCTGCAAACAATCACAAAGCAAAGACAAGTATATGTTAAGAAACAATCACAATTGACCAAGGACTGCTCTGAAACTGTAAGTCATTTCTTAATTTCTCAGGTGGAAAGACAGGATAACCTTGTATCAGTAGGCTACTGTGGTCATAGTCTAAATTAACAAACACATAGTATTGATCAGTTATGGATACTATTTGCTAACAGAAGGGAATAAGAGAAAAAGTGGAAGGTGTGTGTGTGTGTGTGTGTGTGTGTGTGTGTGTGTGGTGGTGGTGGGGCTGCTTACAAGCCAAAGCAGAGTGCTCTCCAGGGGAAAATGAATATTGGCTCAAACAGGTAGACACATACTCAAAGTTAACTGTAGCTGTTTGCAGACAGTTCAGACCCAGACTGTGCTTTTCTTACAAGAATGTTAAAGGTGGTACCGCAGTTCAATACTTAAAGAGTGGTGTTAGGTCTAGAAAAGAAGAGTACAGAGAGGAGTAAGCACTTTTGAGATGGTAAATATATATTATAAAGATTATAAAAAACACACTGAGCAAATAGCTACCGCATGCAGGACAATGTCTTGAACCAACTACTTAGTATATGCAGATACTGAGCCAATTGGAAGAACATTAGAAAAAAAACCCCAGACAGTTATGCAGTCAGAGATAAAAATATAGCGAGCAGCAGTCTGTCATGATTCTCCAATGTGATTCTATCCACCAGTAACAGCACAATTGTATAGAAATAATTAGACACTAATATGAGCTGTCTACACACAACACAATTACATGAATAACATTAGTGAACAAGGTGCAGCTATGCAAATAGACCATACATACTATTATACTAAAAACAACTTGGGGCATACAAATGCTAGCATGCCATAGTAACATCCAATAATAAAGCATAAATCATATTATATGTCTAACACAATTCAACATAAACATATACAGTTGTAAAATGTCTAATACAATTCAACATAAACAGGCATTTACAGTTGTAAAACACTTACTGGAGAGACACTGAGCCTTCATGGGACCTGTAGCAGAGTGGATTGTAGTTTTAAAAATGGTGCCTGCCACATGTAATACTTATTAACTTTGGGATTGTCTTAAGGTAATAAACAGGGAAGGGAAGTGCTAGCCACTATGAAATGGATCTTTTGCATGTTTACATTTCTCATATCTAAAGGGTGGGAGCCAAAAGACAACTTAGATAAGTAAAATATGGAGGATTGACAGTTGTAGTTATCCAGCTGCAATGAGATATTAAACACAAAAAAGGTGGGTTTTGTAGGATTGACTTTATAACCTGAAATGTATGCACAAGACCACCAAGAGGGAATGCTAAAGGTCAATTAATAGCACTTACAGATCTGCAAATAACATGACCTCATTGCACTGCTGCAGATCAAAAAACTCACTCTAAATTTTGAAGTTCTTCTTGAAGGAGAACTACTAAAGGCTCTATTGCTAATATAAAAAGTGGAGTTAATGGACAGCCTTGTCTTATTCCCATAGCCAAGAGGAAAGGTCTGAATCCATTAGGTCTTATTTGTAATGTGGAAAAACAGCCCATTGCTTGAATTAAGTTGACAAGTGAAGGAGGGAAAGCAAACACATTCACCATTTGATGTAGATAATGCCCGCTGCCAATGTTAAAAGCTTTTTGGTAGGATACAGACAAGAGTTCTGAAGGGATATTCTGGATTTTTCAAGTTCTGCCTACTAAACAAAGTACAGTTTTGTACCTACCATAAATGTAGATGTTGAGTGTTCACACTGCTGCAGTCATCACACTTGGGTTTATCCAGCCGTCAGGCGGTCCCACAGTTGGCCAGAGTTCCAAAGTCTTGGTCCGGCGTCGGTAGCTGTCGCTTCTTCCCTGATGTCAGTGCGGCAGGGGTATACAAGATGCATCCAAAGCCATTTTCTTCAGTTTTGCTTGTCCCAGATGTCAGGTGCCCCCAAGTGGGTAGGCAATACATATTGCTAATCAAAAATATACATATAAAATAAAAACAATACCTTCAGTTACCAGCAAATACACCCCAAAGGTTGTATAGGATAGAAGGGTATAGATAAGTCCAGCTAGTTCAGAGGGGATGGAGGGAGGGTAACCTGGACTGCAGCAGTGTGACACTGAACACTAACATCTACATTTATGGTAGGTACAAAACTGTACTATGTTCATCATGTTACACTGCTGCAGTCATCACACTTGGGTTGACTTCCAAAGCTAAGTTTGGGTGGCTGGTCTATAAAGAGTTAAGATTAGCTAAGAGGCCCTGCAGAACTGCAGTGGCAAATCTTGCTCTGGATTTAGAGTAAAGAGGCAGGTGATAATGCTTGGTGAAGGTGTGCACTGAACTCCAAGTTGCAGCCTCCAAAATTTCCTTGGTAGGTACTCCTCTGAGAAAGGCTGCTGAAGTGACTGTTGCCCTGCTGGAATGAGGCCTAATGTTATTAGGGACTGATTTTCCATGCTGTGTGTAGCAGTACTGAATACAGTGTCCTATCCATTTGGATATAGTCTGCTTTTCGATAGCCTTGCCTTGTGATCCTGCAGCATGCGCTACAAACAGTTGATCAGTTTTCCTGAAAGCTTTTGTTTTGTCCAAGTAGAAGCATAGCTGCCTGTGTATGTCCAAAGAATGCAGAAGTTTCTCCACTTTATTTTGGGGATTTGGATAAAAAGTAGGCAAATGGATGGTTTGATTAAGAGCCACACTAGATACCACCTTTGGCATGAAGGTAGGGGTTTGTCCTTAAAGATACCCTAACCTGATGAAAAATTATAAAAGGTTCCACTGCCATTAATGCCTGTAGCTCTGAGACTCTTCGTGCTGAAGTTACTGCCAGGAGCAGAGCTGTTTTCCATGATAAAAATTTTAGATCGGCTGTATTGGCTGGCTCAAAAGGTGGTAGGGTCAGTTTTTCCAAAACAAAATTGAGGTCCCAAGTTGGTGCTCTCCGGGGTGGTCTTATGTTTTTAGCCCCTCTGAGGTACTGCTTTAGCAAGGGATGAGAGAATAAAGGAGGATCCATGTTGTAATGTGCAGAAATGGCAGAGGCGTGAATCTTAATTGATGAAAAGGATAGGCCTCTGTCCAGCATCTCAGTTAAGTATTGTAAAATCTGAGGAATGTTTGGAACAAGCGGGTCAAGGCTGTGAGCCTGGTTCCAGGCGCAGAATCTCTTCCATTTTTCTGAGTAAGCTTTCCTGGTGCTAGGCCTCCTGGCCTCCAAAATGACATCCATAACAGCTTTAGAGAGAGGTGTTGCCTGATCTGCCATGCAGCCAGGTTTAGGGGTTTGAGCTGACCGTGCAGGATCTGATTGTTTTGTTGAGTCAGAAGGTGTGGAATTTGGGGCAAAATCCATGGTGGGCCCTGAGCCAAGTTCCTTAAGATAGGGTACCAGTGCTGGCGTGGCCAGTCTGGAGCAATCAGGATCATCTGTGGTTTTTCTTGTCTGGCTTTTAGGAGTACCTTTGAAAGGAGAGGCAGTGGTGGGAAGGCATAGACTTTTAGGTTTTTCTAGCTGAACAGAAGAGCATCCACTTTCCATGCTTGTTTGTGATAAGTCCTTGTGCAGAATTTTTGTAGTTGGCAATTCAGAGGGGAGGCAAAAAGATCTGTCTGGGCATCCCCCCATTTTTGTGTTATCATGCTGAAGATTTGTGGGTTAAATTTCCATTTGAGGGTCCATGATATTTCTGCTTAGGTCGTCTGCCAGAGTATTTTTCTTTCCTGGCAGGAATTGTGCTTGCAGGTGAACTTGGTATGTTAGAGCTGTGTTCCACAAGGTCATGGCTTGCCTGCATAGGGGATAAGAGTGAGTGCCCCCTTGTTTGTTTATGTACCACATTACTGTGGTGTTGTCCGTCTTTAGTAATAGTTGTCCTGGGTGTAGAAGGTCCTTGAAAGCTGTTAGGGCATTTTGAACAGCCAACATCTCTTTTTGATTGATGTGAAGATGCATCTGGTCTGTGGTCCACTTGCCCTGAATGCATGTTCCTGCCATATGCGCTCCCCAGGCGTAATCCGAAGCATCTGTTGTTAGGGTTTGCCTGGCTGTGGGTTGAGTAAAAGGCTGACCCTTGTTTAGGTGACATGCCTGTGCCCACCATCAAAACTCCTGTTGTAGGCAGTGAATTATTGGAATTACTCTTTCTAGACTGTGAGAATGTTGAGTCCAAGCACTTTTTAGGTACCATTGTAATTTCCTCATATGCAGTCTGGCATATGGTATTAGTAGTATGCAGGATGCCATGAATCCCAGGGCCTGCAGAATTTTTCTTGCAGTGAGATGGGACATTTTTACCAGTAGTTGAAAATATTGAGTTAGTTGCACTTGTTTGTCTGGCATGAGGTAAGCCATCTGGGCCATTGTATTTAAGCTGGCACCCAGGAATGTAATCTGTTGTGAGGGCACTAGTTTTGACTTCTTTTCATTTACTGTGTACCCTAGAGAAATTAGGAACCTTTTCACAAATGCCAGATGCTGTAGAAGAATGTCCTTTGTCTCTGCTTGAATGAGGCAGTCGTCCAGGTATGGATATACTTGAATTCCTTTCTGTCTGAAAAATGCAATTACTGGTGCCAGGCAGTTTGTGAAGACCCTGGGCGCAGTAGATAAGCCAAAGTGCAGTGCAGAGAATTGGTAGTGCATTGTACCAGCTTGGAATCGGAGGTATCTTCTGCAATTTTGTCTGATAGGGACATGCAGGTATGCCTCTTTGAGGTCCAGAGTAACAAGCCAAGCCTTCTTGCCCAGCATGGGTAGAAGCTGCTGTAATGTCAACATTTTGAATTTCGGAATATTCAGGTAAGTATTCAGAATTGAAAGGTCCAGTATAGGCCTCCAGGCTTTGTCCTTTCTGGGGACCAGGAAGAGTCTTTAAAATGCTTGTCCTTGTTCTTGTTGTGGTACATTTTGTATAGCTCTCATGTCTATGAGGGCTGAAATTTGTTTTTGTGCCTCTGCCCATTGATTTTGTGGCAGGTCTGGCATTCCTTTTAGCTTTGGTAAAGTATGGAAGTGGAACCTGTAACCTTGAGACACAATATTTAGGACCCATTTGTCTTGGGTGATGGTTTGCCAGTTTTGAGAAAAAAGAGCTAGTTTTCCCCCTAAGGGGGCTTCCAGAAGGAACGTTCTTGGCATACGCAAAGGAAAGTCATTGTGACCATTTCCTGTAAGGTTGAGACTTGTCCTCACCTCCTTTTGGGGTTGAGGTGCCCCACTGTCATTGTCTGTTTGAGCCTTGGGGTTGAGATCTGCCTCTTGGGCGTCTGTATTTGCCTCTCTGTGGTCTGTCTGACACTGGAAAGGACCAATTTTTTGTTGGCCAATTTCTGCTAAACCGAGGTGGCTGTACCTGTAAGAAATCCTTGACTGTTTGCATAGATTTAGCTTTATCCTCCATTTTCTTTAACACCTCGTCTGCCTTAACACCAAACAAGGTATCATGTTGTAAAGGAGTGTCCAATAACTTTGCCGTAACATGCTCAGGTAAACTCTGTTCTTTTAACCAAGCATGTCTTCGAATAACAGAACCTGTAACTGCGGCTCTACAAGAGGCCTCTAAGGAATCAAAACCACATTGCAGAATATATTTTCCCACCTGTTCAACTGCATGCAATAAATCCTGCATTTCTATACAATCAGGAGCTTCTGAGCTAGCAAGCATCTTCTGTTTTAACTGAGCCATTAAATATTGTTGGTACTTAAGCATGTGAAACTGGCAATTTAAAGCTCTTACTGCTAAAGTTGCAGACGTGTATACTTTCTTCCCCCATCTATCCAAAGCTCCGGAATCTCTGTCAGAGGGTACTGGATTTTTTGCAATGGAAGCCTTAACCCCTTTTGGACCCTGGGAAATAGTTTCTGGATCAGCAGAAGGGTTTTTGTATAGAAACTTGTGAGAGTCAGGGACTCTATAATACCTATCTGGCTTGGCTGGAGCACGGGGCAGAGAGTCAGGAGATAAGCTGGATTCAGAGAACACATCATCCACAATGTCTAGTACAGGCGGAATAGCCAGGGGCCTGTGCCGAGGCAATAAGAGGAAATCCCTGAGCCTTTTCTTGGATTCTGAGTATTCCTGGCTTTCCCAATGGAAATGTTCCCTCATGGTATGTAAAGTTTCCCCAAAAGAGTAATCCTCAGGAGGAGAGGCTGAAGGGATTGTTTCCCCAGCATCAGAGTCCTCATAGGGGGGGTAAAGAGTATCCCTGGTCTGAAGAGGAATCAGAGGAAATGGAAACCTGATCAGAGGAGTCATAGTCTGTATCCTACCTAGGCCTTTTCTCAGGAGGGGGATGGGAACCCCTGATTAGAATAATGAGGTCTTCAGCCATTTTAAGCATCTGTTTCTTAGGCATGGAGGACTGTCCAGGAAAATGCTGTACTTGTTTCTTTGTCTTTAGTGGTACTTTTGTCTTGGCTGTTGATTTAATGGTAAGTTGTGAAGGTCTGAAAACACCCTCAGAAGCCAGTGCCTGCTCAGCGGCTCCAGACCCATCTGAGGGATTAGTTTCCGTAGGCCCAATACCTTGAGTTTCCAGAGGCCTAGTTGCTCCACATGGGAGTCTGAGGCGGCCTGTGGCTCTGAGGTAGCGGGTGTCAGGGGCTGCAAAAGCACCTCACTGAGAACTGATGAACCAGCGACTGGCCTAGAAGAGGTTTTGTCGTCGGTTTTGGACCTCGGATGCCTGTCTTTATCCTTGTCTTTGCGTTTTTTCGGAATTGTGGTAGTCGGTTGATCCGACGGCATAGTATAATTGAACCTTTGGCCAAAGTAGTGCAAAGCAAAATCAAAAAGTCTTTTTATAGTGCGTTTGTTAAATCTAGCACAAAACCGACAACTAGTGACGTCGTGATCAGGGCCTAGGCATGGAATACAGTAAGAGTGGAAGTCCTTATGAGGTATTTGCTTCTCACTAGAAATACAATTATTAACTTTTTCTGACATTGGTCTGAGGCAAGAAAAGTTTCCCCAACGGGGTACTTCATTTTATTGAAGACTTCGGATCTGAAATTCAACTTCGAAAATATCAGGAGTCGGCCGACCAGCACTTGCGAACTGCTTCTGCTTCGGGCACCGCGCAGCAAGAAAGACTGAAGAAAATGGCGCTGGATGCATCTTGTATACCCCTGCTGCATTGACGTCAGGGAAGAAGCGACAGCAACCGACGCCGGACCAAGACTTTGGAACACTGGCCTACTGCAGGACCGCCTGACGGCTGGATAAGCCAAGTGTGATGACTGCAGCAGTGTAACACGAACATCTCTCAATTTATTTTCATAAGGAGGCTCTACCTTTGACAAAGCCAACTCAATGTAAGTGGATTACTTAGGGAACTAGAGATGCTGCTGTTATTGACTATATCCCTGTAAAATCTTACTGTCCGTGTTTATAAGAGAAAGTGGCCTGTGATATTCTGGTTTGGATGTGCCTTTTCCTGTGTTTAGTATGGGAAGTACCTGAGAATACTTCCATGATGGAGGATTAATTTCCCATCTAATGCCAAAGCACATGCTTTCTAAAGACAAAAGAGTTATAGATACTTCAGCTTTGAGTCCATCTGGGCCCAATGCTTTGTTTACTTTTAAATGTTTGCTAGCCATCAGGATTTCTGATTTGCTTACTGTATGCTGAAGGTATTTCCTCTAAAAATGTATTGGTAAAGCTTTCCACCAAATTCCAGAAAGTCACTTAGGACATTCATAAATCTGTACTTGTACTGTCTCCTGGAAAAGACCAGAAATGGACCTCTGGAACAAAATTTGTTTTTCCGAGCTAACTGATCAACTTCTTATTGGGTTCTGTGATCTGGCTACAGGGTGCATTGTCATTTTATTTTCTGCAGATCACAGTAGGTAGTTAATACTATAACTGAGTATTATTAATAGAAAGCTGTATTCATGTTTGGGATCAACACGTTTGGCCAATGCATTTTAACTTCTGGTACCAGAAGCTGATAATTTGTTCAAAATTTGACAATTTATATTTTATAATTTATATTAGTCTTAAACAAAAGATTTATAGAATTGTAGCAGACAGGGACATCTGTTCATTAGTATAATAATGTCCTCTAGTCAGCAGCTCCCCTTCCTTCTTTTTGCCTCCCAAAATTGGATATAGGGTTGTCACCCAGCACAAGCAAACTTCATTTCACAGTGCTCCCTCCACCTGCAACTCCCCTCTCTGGGTAGCCCAAGTGCTAAGTTGTGACACACCATCTCTAAACTTTCTTATCTTTTGCCTCTCCTGTATTTATCTTGGCCCTTTATTGCCTAAAACATACCGGGGTCAATCACACACACTGATGACACCAATAAACTATTTCTGAATTGCTATTTTGTGAATCTCATTTAGAAGCCTTAAGGCACAATATATATGTGCTTCTTGATAAATTCATTACGTCAGATTAAATGATTGTGGGCCAGAGAGGGGGAGTGTGGTCTTAAACTTAGCTATACTAAAAGGTATGAGAAAATCTTCTGTCTGTTCACTTGGATGTCACAATGGAAGACAGTCTGCTTGTTATATAAAATACCTTTGGAATGTAACTGTAGTATTGCAGAGGGGAGGCAGACTATGATTCACTGCCTGACATAAGGGAGAAATGTATAACTCCCAACCCCCTACCCATCTACATAGTGTACCATGTTGTCAGGCAATAGAGCTAATCCTGGCATTGAGGATTGCACATGGAGCTGGAGATGGAAGCAATCTGTAACCATAGCCCTCATAAGATGTTTACAGTGTTCCTGGACTTCATGTTCTTACAGAACACCTAGCAGTTCTGGATGACATCATCAGATTAGCTCCTAGCAGTTCTGGATGACATCATCAGATTAGCTCCATAATGGACTGGATAGCCACATAATGTACCTGGATGATAGTGCAGTACATTTGCTGACTAATCCTGAACTTTACCTGAATAGCAGCAGCCATCCACAGTAAGTAACACCACTGGATATCACCACAAGACCAAGGATTATATCTTCACATGCAGTGCACTCCTCATCCACAACAGGTCCATGGGAGCACTACAGGTGACATGAAACCAAATTGTTCCATCACGGAGGACTGGCCTATGCTATACAGCCTTAGGCTCATTTGTGAAAAAGGTTGTATCTTTACTATGTACTGCAGCTGGATGTCCATCCAAAATAGAGACAAGCAGTCCCACTGAGACATGTGACTGTGATTCAGGGATTTCTGTATTATTGTCATCTTCTTCCTGAGTGCTAGCATATGCTTACTGTACTATCCAGCCTCTACACTTGTAATTGCAGCAGTGGGCTGTCACTGAATACACAAAACTGGAGTAAGTAGTATCTATGATATCACTGTAATGCTGTACCATTCATGCTATGGTTGATCTTGGAAGATGTGTACCATGCAGTCATAACCTACACCCACTGCTGTTCTGACATGTCTAGATAACAGTTAGTTATGTACTCACCATAACGATTGATGTATGTGGTCCATCTCGCCTACATTCCTTACTCACGGGTTCAGAGCAGAGGATCAGCTCCGACTCAGCCAAACTTTCTAGTACGAAGTCTCTAATTGGCTGGGCTAACCCGGTATCACAGGGTGCACCTCGCCCTAGCCCCAGATCTTGTAACAATCATAACACTCATAACCCATACTCAATAAACACTGGAAGAAAATCCATCCAGATAGGGAAACAAATCACTGACCTTGAAGGGTCCACAGAGCCAAACATTCTTCCAATTCCTCTAGGAAGGGGGCAGGTGGGAGGGTACGTAGGAAAGTAGGCAAGATGGACCACATACATTGATCGTTATGGTGAGTACATAACTAACTGATGTTATGTGGTCCTATCTCGCCTACATTCCTTACTCATGGGACAGCGTCCCCAGCACCTCTATCCTGGGAGGCTCATAAGAAGATACTCTTGAGAACCGTGGAACCAAAGGAAGCCCGGGCCCCTAGAAGCCACGTCCAGCTTGTAATGAGTAATAGAAGTGTTGGGAGAAGCCCAAGTTGCCGCAGCACAAATAGCATCCAAGGAAAGTCTAGCATGGAAAGCTACTGACGTAGACATAGCCCTAGTAGAATAAGCCTTGATGGGAAAGGGTAAAGTTGCAACCTGAACTCTGCTTTATTGGAAAAGTTCGGAAAAAACACTGGTAGCTCAACAGATTGATGAAGATTGACCGGGGATGACACCTTCGGGAGAAAGGATGGGTTAAGCCTGAGAGAGACTCTGTCCTTGTGAAAGACCAAATATGGAGGTTTAATGGACAAGGCTTGAAGTTCTGATACCCTCCTGGCCGGTGTAATGGCTATCAGAAAAGCAGCCTTCCAAGATAAGAATTTCAAGTCGCAAGTGGCAGCTGGTTCAAAGGGTGGTGACGTAATAGCTTGTAGCACAAGGTTCAGGTCCCATGGCAGCACAGGCTCAGAAACTGGGGGACAAAGTAACCAAGTGCCTTTTAGAAAAGCTTTACAGAGCTTGTGGCCCATAAGAGAGGGCTCATAAGATGTGTGAAAATTGGAAATTGCAGCCAACTGTACTTTAATGGTAGAGGGCGCGGAGCCCTGACAGACAACATGGCTAAAAAATCCAAGACCAATGGAATAGGGGCTGTGAAGGCATCCAACCCTTGTGCCTGAGCCCAAATGGAGAATCTCCTCCATTTGCTGGAATAAATCTTCCTGGTGGAAGACTTATGAGAAGATGATGTGCACCACTTCAGGAGAAAAGGAATGTAGCCTGACTAGGGATGGAACTGGAGCAGCCAGGCTGTCAACCTGAGGGTTTGTAGGGATTGATGAAGTTGTGCTGACATGTGAATCAGGAGGTCCAGCACTGGGTCCAGAGTCCACGGACCATCCAGTGCGTACCGTTGAAGAAAGGGGAAAGTACAGTTTTGTACCTACCATAAATGTAGATGTCCGAAGTGGATAGCATCTGCAGTCATAACAACTGGGTTGTCCTGTCGTCAGGCAGCCCTTCAGTCGGCCGGATTCCAAAGTCCGGGTCCGGCTTCGGCTGATGTCGCACTTCACCCGACGTCATCTCTGCTGGTCTTCGGGTATAAAGGCATCAGCCGACGCCATTTTCTTCAGTGTTTCTTGCCCCAGATGCCAGCTGCCCTCCCTGGAAGGCTAAATTTTGGATAAATGCCAATGTTTGCAAAAGGATAGAAGGCAAACTCAGAAAATAAGCATGTATGTACATATATACAAACAAATACCATAAGAGACTCCCCCCACCAGCTAGCTATTAGGAGGGTAAATACCCTAGGAGTACCACAGAGGGGAAGGAGGGTAATCCTGACTGCAGATGCTATCCAGTTCGGACATCTACATTTATGGTAGGTACAAAACTGTACTATGTCCTTCATGGATGCATCTGCAGTCATAACAACTGGGTAGTATACCATAGCCAACTAAGGGGGGAGGAAAAATAGATTATGGTGTGGTTAGGATCCCTTGCAGTACAGCAGTGGCAAACCCTGCTCGGGATCTGGAGTACAAAGGTAAATTATAATGCTTGGCAAATGTATGCACGGAGGTCCAAGTAGCCGCCTCAATAATGTCCTTGGTTGCCACTCCTCGTAAGAAGGCTGTGGTAGTGGCTGTTGCCCTTGTAGAATGAGGCCTTATGTTCTGTGGAATTGGTTTTCCATGGAAGGAGTAACAGAATCGTATGCAATTTCCTATCCATTTGGAGATTGTCTGTTTGGAAATAGCTTTTCCTTCTCTTCCTGTTGCATAGGCTACAAAAAGCTGGTCAGTTTTTCTGTGACTTTGTTCTGTCCAGGTAGTAGCGTAACTGTCTATGTACATCCAA
This sequence comes from Protopterus annectens, assembly GCF_019279795.1. Lineage (NCBI taxonomy): Eukaryota > Metazoa > Chordata > Ceratodontiformes > Protopteridae > Protopterus > Protopterus annectens. The sequence goes on along the minus strand of NC_056739.1, from coordinate 691,730,046 downwards.
GGTATGCAGCATTCTTTCCCCTCTGTTTTGTGGGTTGGGGAAGAAGGTAGGTAGGTGGATTGCCTGGTTTAAAGACACTCTGGATACCACCTTAGGCATAAATGTAGGATTAGTCCTCATGGACACTATCTTGGTGGAAGATTAGGAAGGGCTGTACTGCCATTAGGGCCTGAAGTTCAGGCACCCTCCTTGCTGAGGTTATTGCCAGTAGGAAAGCAGTTTTCCACGATAGATGCTGTAGCTCTGCTGTTGCTGCTGGCTCAAAGGTGCGAGTGTCAGCTTTTCTAGCACAAAGTTTAAATCCCAAGCTGGCAATGGTGGTTTCCTAGGGGGTTTTACATTCTTAATCCCTCTGAGGAACTGCCTGAGTAAAGGATGTGAAAAGACAGGTGGATCAAAGCTGTATTCTGCTGAAATAGCTGATGCATGTATCTTGATGGAGGAGTAGGACAGGCCTGTATGCAGAAGTTCTGCCAAATACTCCAGAATGTTAGCCATATCTATATTTGACACATCCTTTCCTCTTTCAGCACTCCAAATGACAAATCTTTTCCATTTTCCTGCATAGTTCCTTCTTGTTGAAGGTCTGCGGGCTTCAAGGATAATGTCTTTCACCCTTTGGGAAAGTTCTGGATTAGTTGTTGCTATGTAATGTTCCATGCAGTCAGTTGCAACGTTTTTAGGTTTGGATGCATGATGTTGTAGTTGTTCTGAGTTAACATCAAAGGCCTCAGGGTATTGACCACATCTTGTCCCGAGACATGCTCCTTAGCAATGGGTACCAGTGTTGTCTTGGCCAGTTTGGAGCTATCAGGATTATCGTTGGACGCTCCTCCTTGATTTTTAGTAATACCTTGTGTAGCAAGGGAAGAGGTGGGAATGCATATGCTGTCAGACCTTTCCAGCTGAAGGAGAGCGAGTCCACTTTCCATGCAAGTGGGTGGAATGTCCTTGTGCAGAATTTTTTGAGCTGGTGATTGAGAGGGGAAGCGAATAGATCTATCTGTGGCATTCCCCATTTCTTTGAGATGGTCTTGAAGATGTCCGGGTGTAGCATCCATTCGTGAGCATCCGAGGTGGTTCTGCTTAACATGTCTGCTAGAGTATTCTCCTTTCCTGGTACGAATATTGCCTGTAGCTGGATGTTGTAGCTGAGTGCCAGGTTCCAAAGGTCCAAGGTCATTTTGCACAGGGGGTATATGAATGAGTGCCTCCCTGTTTGTTGATGTACCACATGCCAGTGGTGTTGTCTGTCCTTATCATCAATTGGCCTTCTTTGAGGAATGGTCTGAAGTTTTGGATTGCCAGTTTTACTGCCAGCATTTCTTTTAGGTTGATGTGTAGGTGAAGCTGGTCCTGCGTCCATAATCCTTGTACACATTTGCCCAGCATGTGAGCCCCCCATCCTAGGTCTGAGGCGTCTGTTGTGATGGTTTGGCTTGCTTGATAGTTGTGAAAGGGTAGGCCTGGGTTTGACTGGCATGCTTGAGCCCACCATAGGAACTCCTGTTTTAGGCATGGTATTAGTGGAATTTCTGCTTCTAGGCTGTGCCTGTGTTGGGACCATAAATTCTTTAGGTACCACTGTAGTTTTCTCATATGTAGCCTGGCATGTGGAACTAAGATTATGCATGATGCCATGAAGCCCAGGGCCTGCAGAACTTTTCTTGCTGTTAGCTTGTTCCGTCTTGTTAGTGCCAAGAAGTAAAGAGGGAGTTCTTTTGTTTTTCTATAGTTAGGAATGCCATTTGTTTTACTGTGTCCAATTCACCAAGAATGTCCTTGTTTGGGATGGTATCAGCCTTGACTTTTGTAAATTGACTGTGTATCCCAGAGCTTGTAGCAAGTAAATGACCCTTTGTAAATCTGTTGTCAGCTTGCTTGGGTTGTCCCCTTGTAGCAGACAGTCGTCCAGGTATGGATAAATTTGAATTCCCTGTAGTCTGCAGTGGGCGATCACTGATGCCAGGCATTTTGTGAATACTCTGGGCGCAGTAGATAAGCCAAAGGGCAATGCTGAGAATTGATAGTGCTCTGATCCTGCAAGAAATCTGAGGTATCTTCTGCAAATTGGTCGGATGGGGACGTGCAGGTATGCCTCCTTGAGATCTAGAGTTACCAGCCAACACTCCTTGCCCAGCATGGGAAGAAGTTGCTGTAGAGTCAGCATTTTGAATTTTGGGACAATGATATATGTATTTAAGGTGGACAGGTCGAGAATAGGTCTCCAACTTTTTTCCTTTCTTGGAACTAGGAATAGTCTGGAGTAAAATCCTTTGCCTAGTTCTGTTATTGGAACTCTTTCCACAGCTCTCATCTTTGTTAATTGCATTATCTGTTGTAGAGCTTCTGTTTTTGATTTGGAGGCAGGTTTGGCATTCCTCTTTGACTGGTAAAGTGTGGAAGTGGAACCGGTAACCTTGGTCTATGGTTTGCAAAATCCACTTGTCTTTTGTGATATAGTGCCAGTTCTTTGAAAATAAGGTTAATTTTCCGCCTAATGGTGCTGCTATTTGTTCCCTGGTAGGCGGAGTTAGAATCAAGTCACTGTTGTTGTGCTGTTGTAGTGGTAGTGGCTGTGTCTGTGCCTCTGTTATTACCTTGCCACTGTCGCCCTCTGTAGGCACCCCTCTGGGTTGATTTCTGCCTCTGGAACGCCTATTCCTGCCTCTTTGGGATCTTGTGGAGTCAGGAAAGGATCAGTTTTGGCAGGCCAATTCCTGCTAAACCTTGGGGCTGAACCTGCAAGAAATCTTTTACTGTTTGGACAGATTTTGCCTTTTCTTCCATTTTCTTCATTACCTGTTGGGCAGGCGTACCAAACAAACTGGCCTTATCCATAGGAGCATCTAATAACTTAGCTTTAACATGATCCGGTAAGACCTGTTTTTTCAGCCATGCATGTCTTCTAATCACTGTGCCAGTCATGGCTGATCTAAATGAAGCCTCCAGTGCATCATAGCCACATTTCAGTGAATGGTTACTAACCTGTTGTATGTTATTTACCATCTCTAATACATATTTCTTATCTATAGAGTCATCAGAGGATAGCTTTTAGTTAACTGATCAAGCATAAACTCTTGGTATTGTATCATGTGAAACTGACAGTTTAAAGCTCTGGCTGAGAGAGTAGCTGAGGTGTAAATCTTTTTGCCCCATCTGTCTAAAGACCTGGCTTCCCTTTCAGAAGGAATAGGATTTTTTGCTGTGGTCGAGGCTACTGCCTTAGGCCCCTGGGATATAGTTTCGGGTCTGCAAGTGGGGCCTTGTATAGGTGATGATGGGTGTCTGGTACCCTGTAAAATCTATCTGGTTTGGCAGGGGCTGGAGGTAAAGAATCTGGTGCAGTGCAGACATCATTAAAAGCATCGTCCACAACAGATAGGACAGGAGGTATAGCTAAGGGCCTATGTTGTGGAAGGTGCAGAAAAGTCCTAAGTCTTTTTCTGGAATCTGAGTAATCCTGTTGCTGCCATTGGAATTGTTCTCATGGCATGCAAGGTTTCCCCAAAGGAGAATTCTTCTGGTGGGGAAACAGCTGGGATGGATTCTTCAGCATCTGAGTCTTCATAATTGGAGAAAGGAGCCTCTGGCTGGTCTGTAATATCTGAGTCATCCGCAGAATCATCAGAGGCCCCAGGCTCTGGGGGCTCTGCTCTAGGTCTCTTCTCTGGGGGCTGCGAGGCCCTGTCTGGGTGAGATTGAGATCCCCTAATTAAGGTTATTAAATCTTCTGCCAGAGTAAGCATTTGTGCACTAGAAGTGGGCCTGGTTGAGGGGGGCTTAACAGGCAGTGATTTAGTAGACTTGGCTGCTTTAGCCCTGGCAAAGGCCTTAATTGACATGGCTGCAGGAGGCCTAGCAGCACCACGTGCTGGGGTAGAGACATCCAAAGGGATGGTGTCTGATAAGTCACTAGGAACCACTGTAGTAGGTAAAATATCTGAGGTCGATTCAAGTAATGTAGCAGGAACCTCAGAAGTAGTCATAGATTCAGCTGTGCTTTGATCAGTTTTCTCGGTTTCGCCGAAACCGAGACACTCATGTTTGCTTAACCATGGTTTCGGCCGAAACCATGGACCGCGAGTGTCGGTCTTTTTCTTTGCGTTTTTTAACAATTTGGGAAGTCGGAGGATCCGACGGCATAATGTACGCAAAATCAGAACCGAAAAACTGTTCAGCAAACTCCGAGCGACACCTAAGCGTTCGTCGGTTGAATGAAGCACAGGCCGAACAGGCTGCTATGTCGTGGTCTGGGCCTAAACAAGGAAAACAGTAAGAGTGGAAATCTTTATGAGGTATTTGTTTCCCACAAGTTAAACAGTTATTGACTTTTTCTGACATCGGCTGAGGCAAGAAAGAGTCCCCAACGGGGTACTTAGCTTTTAGAAGTCTTCGAAGTAGTATTCGGTAGTAGTAATCTCTGGATCCGACCAACCGGCACTTGCGAACAGCTTCTGCTTCGGGCGCCACGCGGCAAGAAAGACTGAAGAAAATGGCATCGGCTGATGCCTTTATACCCGAAGACCAGCAGAGATGACGTCGGGTGAAGTGCGACATCAGCCGAAGCCGGACCCGGACTTTGGAATCCGGCCGACTGAAGGGCTGCCTGACGACAGGACAACCCAGTTGTTATGACTGCAGATGCATCCATGAAGGACATCCATACTTGTCGAGGCCAGTGTGGAGCAATAAGAATCATCCTGCTTCCCACGGATATGGCTTTCTGTATCACTCTTGGCAACAGAGGAAACAGAAGTGTAGACCAGACCAGGGGGCCAATCGTGAGCTAGATCGTCCCTGGGTGACTCCCCCTGTGGGGGGATCAGAGTGAAGTACTTGCTGCATTTGGCATTGAGGGGGCTGGCGAAGAGATCGCAGCAAGGCTGACCCCACTTTTTGAAGATCTGAACCGCCACTCGGGTGTTCAGGGACCATTCGTGAGGCATCAGAATAGCTCTGCTTAGCCTGTCCGCTATCACGTTGGACCTCCCCGGAATGTGAGTTGCCACTAGAAACCGTTGGGAAGACACTGCCCACTGCCACACTCGCATGGCCTCTCTGCAGAGGGGGTAAGATCTGGTTCCCCCCTGCCTGTTCAGGTACCACACCACGGACATGTTGTCCGAGTGAATTGCAATCGTTCCCAGAGGTAGAAAGTCCTGGAGTGCTCGCAACGCCAGAAACACCGCTCTCATCTCCAGAACATTGATGTGCAAGTGTACCTTGTAGTCTTGCCAGGTGCCTTGGACCATCCTGTCTAGATAATGCCCCCCCCACCTGGGAGGCGTCCGTGGTCACTGGAGACATAGGAACCAAGCTCCTCCCTCTGTCCAGATTGGAGGAGTGTCGCCACCAGAGGAGTTCCTGCTTGCATCGCTCCGTGAGAAGTATAAAGTGGGAAAAAGGAAGCTTTTGAAAGGACCACTGAACCGACAGGAGCCACTGCAGTATCAGCATGTGTAACCTGACCAGGGGTACCAGCATGATGGTGGAGGCCATGGATCCGAACTAACCTGGCCTGAACTTTTCTGAGGGGCAACAGTGCATGGATCTGAGACTGCAACACCCTTATCCTGTCCTGTGGCAGAAAGGCACACATTTGAATAGAGTCTAGCTCTGCGCCTGTAAAAACAACACACTGTGAGGGCTGCAAGGCAGACTTTTCCCAGTTCAAAGTAATTCCTAGATGTTGGCAAAGTGAAATGGTCGTCTCCCTGGCTTGAATGAGCAGATGCCTGGTGGGGGCGGCGAGAAGCCAGTTGTCCAGATACGGAAACACCTGGAATCCTAGATGTCTCAGGTGAGCAATCACCACTGCCAAGCACTTGGTAAACACCCTGGGGGCTGTGGTGAGACCAAAGGGCAGGGCCCGAAACTGGAAGTGACTGGCTCCTAGCCAGAAGCGTAAATGACTCCTGGATGCCTTTTCCATTTTGATGTGGTAGTAGGCATCCTTGAGATAGATGGAGCACATCCATACTCCTTTCTCCAGCAGTGGAAAATGGAAGTGTGACCATTCGGAACTTGGACTTCAGAACGTAGCGATTGAGTCGACTGAGATCCAGAATGGGGTCTCAGGTCCCCTGTTCTTTTCGGCACCAAAAAGAGTCGTAAGTTCCTGATCCAACATGGTCTGAGGGGACTGGTTGGATGACTCCTTTTTCTAGCAGCTTTGCCACTTCTAGTGCTGCTCGATCCCGTTGACTGGGTGGGACATCCGGTATCCTTCTGACTGGAGGGGGTGTAGACGCAAAGGGAATAGTGTAACCTCCGGTAACTATTCGAAGCACCCAACAATCCTGGGTGATGCTCTCCCAGGCTTCCGGATGCAATGAAATTCGGCCCCCGACTGGCTCCGGAATAGCACAGTCGGGCAACACCTCAGGAACGCTAGAAGGAACATCCGCAAAAGGAATTGCAGTCTCCCGAGTTGTGGGGGGCCCCTCTGCCTCTAGGACGGCGTCTTCCAGAATAATTCCCCCCTCCTCTGCCTCTGGAAGGGGACTTACCTTGAGCCGTGGGAAAGGACCTCAGACTTTTTGAACCACATTTTCCCCCCTCTCTGAGCCTTGGGGTAAGGCCTAGAAGGGAGAGAAAAACGGGCCCCTACGGCAGAGAGGGTCTTTCCCTCCTGTTCGCATCTGGTGAGTGTCTTTCACTTTGGGTCCGAAAAGAGAGGACCCATCAAAGGGGGCATCAATGAAGGAAGACAAAGGCCTCCGCAAAATGACACAGGCGCATCCAGGCTTTCCTTCTGAGAGCTACACCTGAGCTAGCTGCCCTACTTGCCCCTTCGGCTGCATAAGATATGAGCCTCATGGACGAGTTGACAATGGACTCCAGGGTAGACAACTGGGCATTAACAGTCTGCGCTACCGCCTCAGGCATGTTACCTGTCAGAGTATCTCCTAGCTCCTTCAGGAGTTCTCTTTGGAGCAGAGTGAAATGACAGAGGTAATTCAACGACCGTAAGGTGAAGGTCGCCGAAGACAGGGTACGCTTCCCATACCGGTCCATACTCCTGGACTCCTGGTTAGGAGGGTGGACTGAAGAAACCTCTGCAACCTCCTGCTGAGTGGCTGCCACCGCCACCACCAAGGCATCTACAGAAACCCCTTTGGTAAGAAACTCTTTGCCCGGGGGAGCAGACAAGAACTTGTCTGGGCACCGGTTCCACGGAATCTGGGTTCTCCCACACCCTTCGACAAATCAAGTCTAGGAGTTTGTCGAAGGGTGGAGACACCCAGGAGGCGGAGGGCTGAGCTACGAAGGCCTTGAGGAATACCGGACTTCTCCTCAGAGGGGGTATTGGAGGGCCAGTCGTCTCTCTGTCTCAAAATCTCCAGGATGTCGGAGAAAGAGACATCATAGGATTACTTGGGGGACCCCTCTGATTCCTCGAGGTTGGTATCGGAAGTGAGTGATTCATCCTGGGAGTCTATGTGCTTCCTCTTGAATGACTTACTGGGAGGCTCCTCAGGCACCGACTGAGGGGCCCTCAGAAAGTAGGGGACTGCTCAAGGGGGTATCCCCAGACCTTCGGGTTCCGCCGTCCATGGAGAGGGGGGCATCAGAGGCTCTAGCTGGGGTGTAAGGGGACGGAGTAACCAAACCAGGTGATGTACCTGACGACCTGGCCAGGGCGCTCCTCATGGCTTTGAAGGCTGGTTCCCCCGGACCAGAGGACCGACCAGTCTCAGAGACCACGATCGGTGTCAATATTCCCCGAGCTGAAGCAGTGAGAGGAAAGCTTGGAACCGACAGGAGTCCCGAGGCCTTCCCCTTGGGTCCGACTGAGGAAACCAGAGTGCCGAAACCAGAGAACGGAGCCAACCTGGTAGGAGCTGAAGCCAGATCCGATAGACTCGCCCGGGGTATTGGAGCCGACACCAGAACATCAATCGGAGAGGGGCCCTCCAGCTCCAATGGCACATGGTGTTCGGAGGAGGAATAACCGAAACAAGCATGGGAACCGGTTCCAGAGCAGACTGGGTCGGAGCCGAAAACAATTTTGCTAACACCGGCGACTGTAGGAGCCTCTGAACCACCCTGTCCACTATCCAAATCAGACAGCCTAGAGGATTTGGAAGAAATAGAGGGAGATCTAGATCTCCCGACCTGAGACTCATGCCTGACACTGGGTGACCTGCTCCGAAGAGGTTCCAATAATATCGGAGCCGAGGTCGACCCCAGTACAACAGATAGCTCCTGTGGCCCCGAGGACAATGGAGCCTAGGAGGTAGTATCCATATCAGAGTCCTTCTCCTTCGGCCCAGAGGGCAATGGAGCCGAGGTCGACCCCAGTACAACAGATAGCTCCTGCGGCCCCGAGGACAATGGAGCCTAGGAGGTAGTATCCATATCAGAGTCCTTCTCCTTCGGCCCAGAGGGCAATGGAGCCGAGGATGCAGTGTCCATTTCCGAGACCTTCTCCTTCGGCCCCGAGGACGGAGGAGCAGAGGAGGAAGTATCCAATTTACAAACCTTCTCCGATGGCTCTGAAGAAGCAGACGGAGCCGGAAATCTTTTCTTGGCCTTAGAAGGCTTAGACTTGGTACTAGAAGGCGGGGAAGACTCCAAGGCCTCTTCAAAGGAGGGCTTGATCAGACCCTTCAAAATCAGTTTGTTTTTACGTTCCTGCAGTACCCTAGGGCTAAACACATGACAGAAACTGCAGGACTCTTGCAAGTGAATAGCCCCAAGACAATACACACAAATAGAGTGCCCCATCTGTGATGGGCATTTTAAGGCCTCATTTAATACACTTCTTAAACCCGGAGGGTTTTATGTTCCTTCAGTTCTTTCGACATGGCAAGCAACCGTGCCACACACAACCGACAGAGTCAAACACTAAGGGAGGGCGGGAAGACCGACAAACACTTCACAGAACAAGGAAACTCTAACTTAAATGCTTCCTAAAACAAATTAACCACTAACACAGCAGCAAATCACAACCAGGAGGACACAGGAGAGGACTAAAAACAGACCTAGCCCGCGAAACAGAAGGGATACCACAAACAAACTCTCAACCTCACACAACAACTAATCAAGCACGAAAAATAGCTATGAAAATAGCTTTTGACGAACAGAGACTGCTAAAATACTAAAAGTATTTTAAAGGTATTTAAAATGGTACTTAGCCACAGCCAAGAGAGACCACGTCCTAACTCTGAGCGGCAAACGAGATCTGGGGCTAGGGCGAGGTGCACCCTGGGATACCGGGTTAGCCCAGCCAATTAGAGACTTCGTGCTAGAAAGTTTGGCTGAGTTGGAGCCGAGGAACCTGAGTAAGGAATGTAGGTGAGATAGGACCACATAACATCAGATATTACTATGAAAAAATGAACAGTGTACGCTGTAGTCAACTTACTGTATATAAAGTGAACTGACAGTATAACCTTAGATAACCAGATGCATCATTCATGAAGACACAAGTGGCTTGTTCAATCCTGATGTCAGTGTTAATTCCTACAGGAATGATTCCAGTCCTGCTGCTCCTCTACTGGGAAAAGTGTGTCTGCTGTTCCTGATTGCACCTGCCATGAATGACCTCACAGTTGCTATTATGGAATGCCTGTGCCTTGTAGCATTGCTATAGTATGGATTCGGACACCCTCATCACTGATTTTGTTTACCACTGTCTGCCACTTCTTGTCCTGTAAAGGCTTTTCAGTCCTTTTCAGTTCCCTACACCTTGCAAATAGGTGCCGTCCATTGGTCAAAAGTGCCTGTTACAGAATGCTATTTCCAGAAGTGATGAAATTGCCTAGCATCTCCATCCACTGTCTCCAATGAACATGAAGACACCTGCGAACACAGGATACCACTATACCTGAACATCACATACTCTAGACAGGTCATATCATCTCCATAAGAATTGAAAGGCATATGCAAGGAGAAATTGTTCTGATAACATTAGCTGCCATGTTTCCACTTCAATACACATGCAAGTGATGGTGCATGTACCCATTTTTTTTTATTGCTAGGCTTAGCTAAACTAAATACCTGGACAAGGTTTGCAAACTTCAGGGTGGTAGACAGCTTACCACATACTTCAACAAATCACCATTCCTAAAAAAACTACTTCCAAAGTTTACAAATTAGCTTTTCAAAGATGGTGTTGTTATAATGTTCTAACTATGCAACTATATACTGATTTGTGATGCACAAACACAAATAAAGCCAAGTGTGATTAATGTCTATAAACCACTTCATTTTGCTCACCTCTTACGTGCCATAGCTGCGCACTTATGCAAAGGGCCCATCTTTACGCAGACTGCACTTCTGTGCAGTAGCAGTCTGCATTAACTATAATTCACAAATTATGTTTTAGGTATGACTCACAGCTGTCTTCATAATCCTTTCAAAAGTGCCCTCATTGTCTGACAATACTCTTGTGTTCTTGTCTATGTGGCAACATCTGCAAATGCTCAAAATACATTATCAGCATGGTGTGTGAAGAATAGAAAGGTAATGCCTTAATACTATGGGGGCATTTCACACCATCCTTTGTATGTCTTTGTCAGTTGTTAGTGACAATAATGCTGTATTCTTCAAATTAAAATTGAATCCTGGGACCACTTCTGCTCCTGGTACTTATAAAATTTCTCTAAAATAAACTGCCTACTCCTAAGTGAAATATTGGCAAGCTTCAGATCTCCACAATGCCCGTTTAACTCTACTTAATATATAGAAGCATACACCTGTGCCAGGTAGACACGAGTACAACAACATATCCCTTTGTGAAACTTTAATTTCAACAAACTTTAAAATAAAAGGAAGAGATTACTGGATAAAAGCAATATGAGCAGTGCAAAGAATAAAAGAGCCCACACCATTAAATTAAAGTAGGTGCTTCATTAAACTAAGCCAAGTTTGAGGTGAAAAGTTGAAACTCATGAGCACAATAGAACAATGCACAGAGCTGATTATAAATGTTGTTACCAACACCAAAGCTGAAGATATAGCTAGCCTACTGGCCAATAAATTCAGCTCAAACTTTACACACACCTTTGCCGGCCTCAACTGCATCTCACATGAAATATCTGAAACTGACTCCACCCTTATTAGGCAAGTCATTCAGTATGATGCCCCTTTTGTCAAATGTCTGTCCAGGCATATGAAACATCTGGAATGCTCACAGAGATGCCTTACAAAAAGGATACAAGGCCTAAATAATATATCCTACATGGACTACCTCAAATCCGTATTGCTATAGTCATTCTCTTACAGATTTGCTAAGATATGACTTGTATGTAGCATACAAGGCATTATCTGACCCATGTTTGAAGAACTTCCTTCACATCTTCAAGTCAAACAGTATCGGAAATACTTGATACAAGGACATAAACCTCTTCTGCAATACTAACAGAACAGTTTGGAGGGCAATTATATCTTGTAGAGGATACCGCTACTCTAGAATAGACTCTCCCATTCATGTAACACAAGGCTCATCCCCGCCCATTAAGTCTTATTTATCAGTGGATGGAAAATAGTAAATGTACCCCAGGACTGCCCCTACACTACTAATGGACAGAGGGAAGTTCTAAATGCTTTACCAGTTCATGGCTCCCCTCAAATAACTATGTTTTGATCTCCGTTTCAAAAATATCCCTGGAAACCATTTTAGATAACCTAAGAAACTACCCCTTAACTAGACTATTTCCTTCTGAAGGGATGCAAACTGTTGAAATGTGAATATGTACTGCTACTTGTTGGTTTCTGGCAAGTCAAACCCACTACCTCGGTATGTGACTGTGACATTTACATTTTTAACTGACGCAGTACTGGTTTGACATGTAAACTTTAAAAATCAGTTGTATTGTTAATAAAAACTAAACATATGATGCCTCTATTAATGGTCTATTCCGTAAAATAAAAGTGTCATCCAGGTATACAATACAAATTATGTAAAATTTGTAAAATTAAAATGAAAAAAAAAATGTTTTTCTCCCATGTTGATATTACATATTTGCAAGCATTGGTGCACAACAAGCACCCATAGCTACTGTTCTTATTTGCTTATATATGCTGCCTTCAGAATATATAGTGTTGTCTAAAACCAGACTCGTCAAATGAACAAAAAGGTTGATTTATTTAATAGTTAAGAAGTTAAGCTTCAATAATGCCTCAATGAATATTTCTATCCTAGTTTCTTGTACAAGATGTATGAATGAAGCTACCAGTGGCCACAAAGGTTAAATTATCTTGCCATAAGTCATTATCCAATTGAGCCATCAATCCATAACCCATTTTTGCACAGGCAGTGTAAACCTCGGCTTTAGACGATTGTCACCATTGAAGTTATTAACCAATCTGTCTAAAAATCCCAGGAATTTCTTAACATTGGGATAGCTACCTTAAACATGGGTTTTAACAGTCTATCAATATAAACAACAAGGGTCTAGGTCTTGGATTACTATGTTGCAATGTGCCTATATTACTTCTGTGAAAGACATCTCCATCGAATCCCTATCCAATTACATGACTACATCAAATGCATTCAGCGAATGATCACTACATAGACATTTTCCCTGGGAAAGTAACTAGGGAACCAGCATTGTGACTTATCCATTTTCCCCACTGTAGTGGGATCTTAGAGGTGGCATATCTATGTGAAATGGGCTGAATCCCACCTTCGAGTGTAAAATAATGTAGTTCATATTACAGTTGCTCTGGTGACCAAGTAGTTCTTTCCCTAGGAAAGACATTTGATGATTGGAATATTTGTTCAACGGCTAATTCATGGGTAGTGATCGATGAATAGGGATTCAATGGAGATGTCTTTCACTGAAATAATATACACTTGTTGAAACAATAGGTCTAAAAGGGGAATGCAAAATGCTTTTTTGAATTTTGGGAATCCTGAATGTAGTTGGGATAAATGGGTGCAAACTTCTCAAAAAACTACATTCAGAAGGTATAATCACACCTTGTAATAGGTAATCTTCTGTTTATAAAATTATTTTTATATGCTTTATTAACTTTGTTCCTTGGTACCTGGATATATGTGTCACAGTCATTTTAAGTTCAACATCACCCTTGAGTACTCAGCAGAGTCAAACAGGACCAGCTTTTGGTCAACTGGTGACCTAGGCAAAAGGTCTACACAGCACCCCTCATCACCAACCTGAGCTGCCATCCTGGTCTACTTCCACCATCCAGATCACTGGAAAAACACCCTTGTTAGAGCAGTGCCCTAGGCGGCTGCCTAGTTGGCCTATGCCTAAGTCTGAGTATGGAGTCGAACAAAACTATTCCACCCCCTTTGTCAGGCTTCATGACATGTTCAATCTTATAATTAAAGTGTTCAACAAATTATTCTTAGAAAGATCATTTTTTTCTTAGATGAATACTATAAAGCTCTTGGATCTTTTTCACAAGCTTTTTCAAATGCTTGTATTAAGGGGTTCATAGCGGGATTAAAACCATTTATCTTCATCAGTCTTTGTTCTGTTTTTATTACCCGTTTATCTTGTGCCTTAAAACAACATGGCAAATGTAATTTCCACATATATAGCTGTAACTATCATAAAATCAGAAAAAAATAACGTTATTACAATTAGGAATCAACTTGAATCCTTTTTCAAAAAGTGAAAAGTATGTAGGATTAATTTCTGTGTGTCTACAGTTAAATATATGACATGTATTATATGTGGTAGAACTAACCCATTGAGTTCAATTGTTATTTGCTCATTAGTCATCTCCATGCATTGCCTTTCTCTCACCCTTTCCTCCTTGTAGGCCTTGTCCCTCTCTTTTCCTTTGGTGAACATATATAGTATTTTTCCTGATTCATATAATACCCCCTCCCTGTTCTGCAAAATACTCTTTTGGATTGGCAAAGGGGGGGAAATTCTAAAGGGTCACCTACATTAAAATGACTGTGTATACCATTATAAGTATTGCTAGTAATGTTTGTCAATTACCATGGGTGTTGGGATAGAAAACCTTATCTTTAGGTTTGCTAAGCAGTCTTTCATTTTGTTTCTTATTAGAAGGGTAGGCATTATTTTCCTGATAATCTGTCTTGTCACAAATATTTTCTTGAACTTACAGCTCCAATTTAAATTACAGAAAAATATTCAAATAAATCTGGATGAATATGTTTGTGTTGTAAAACACAGTTTACCCATGATATATGGTTTTCCTACTTAAATTACAGTGTTTAGCAATTTGGGAAAAAAGGTGTTTCATGATTATCCATTAAACTATCAAAACAATAAATCATGAATTTTGTTATTCAAACCCTAGTCTTTCAATAATACAGAAATTAAATACTCCTGTTTTAAAATTTCTTTCACCAACTCAGACCTGTGTCTGTTGAACATTTCAACTAGCTCACAGTAAAAGTCAGTGTCCATTACAGTCCTCTGGAAATTTATAACATTGTAATGTTTGTAATACTATTTTGAGTCTTAGACATCCCATTAAATATTTGTTATCCAGCTGCAAATTCTTTACCTTAGTCAGTTTCCTCTCAAAAGGGTCTGTCACACTGTCTTGAAAAGAGAAGTAATCATTTGTTTGGTCCAATGAACCATTAAACACAAAACTGCTGGATAGCCAGTTTGGGAAGTTGTGTTTATGTTTAGCCCTTCTAGTTACATTCAGCACATGCTTGCTTATACCTCTGCTTCCAGAAGCATCACTTTCATTTTCTATCACAGATGTTATCTGGCAAACTTCACGGCACCCATGCAAATGGAGAATAGTTGCATGACCGTTGAATCATACACCAATTTACTGTATGAACATGTACACAAATGCATGGATCTTGCCATACCCAATAGAACCAAGACACTGTTCTCCAAAAAAAAAAAAGGAAGCCAATCTGGTGGTCCCCTGCCATAAAGAAACTCTACAGCAGAAGGAGGAAACTGATGCGGAATAAGGTGAAGTCCCAAGACTGGAAAAACTCCCTTATCAGCCTCAACAAAAAGTTGAGATCCCTCATCAAATCTTATAAAGCTAGCTATGAAAGCAGAAAGTACAGTTTTGTACCTACCATAAATGTAGATGTTCGAGGATCCACATTGCTGCAGTCCTAACTATTGGGTAGTCCGCTGTCCAGTCGGCCCGAATACCAAAGTATATGGCTGACGTCGGTCAGGGCGCATTAGACTGACGTCAGTACGTCAGGGTACTAATGCGCATGACCGACGTCATATCCTCAGTCTTTTCTTGCCCCAGATGTCAGAAGACCCTGAAAAGATAAGGCCAAAACCAAAAACTCCAAACATACCTGCACCAAAAATATGTACAATATATACAAAATTACCAGAATATAACCTCACCTACACAACCACCCCTAAACACAGAGGGAAGGAGGGAGGTAAATTGGACTGCAGCAATGTGGATCCTCGAACATCTACATTTATGGTAGGTACAAAACTGTACTATGTTCTTCATTCCACATTGCTGCAGTCCTAACTATTGGGTAGAATCCCAAAGCAGAGGTAAGGGAGGCTGGCAAATCATAAGGAAGCAGGAACTGACAACATGCCTTGCAAAATAGCTGTGGCAAAACCAGCCCTAGACTTAGAGTAGAGAGGAAGGTGATAATGCTTAGAGAAAGTATGCACTGAACTCCAAGTAGCTGCCTCCAAAATATCCTTAGTTGCCACCCCCCTTAGAAATGCTGTTGAAGTGGCAGTAGCCCTAGTGGAATGAGGCCTAATCCCAGCTGGAATCTCCTTGCCATGATGGGAATAACAAAATGCAATGCAAAACCCAATCCACCTAGAAATAGTTTGTTTTGACACAGGCTTGCCCTGGGAACCCAAAGCAAAAGAAACAAACAACTGCTGAGACTGCCTAAAATCCTTAGTCCTGCTCAAATAATAACGCAACTGCCTGTGTACATCTAAAGTGTGCAAAATCTTTTCCCCTTTATTTTGAGGATCTGCATAAAAAGTAGGCAAATGAATAGTTTGGTTTAAAGCCACACTAGAAACCACCTTAGGCATAAAGGAAGGATTAGTACGTAAAGATACCCTATCCTTATGAAAAATCAAAAAAGGCTCTACCGCCATAAGGGCCTGCAACTCAGAAACCCTTCTTGCAGAAGTAATGGCCAACAAAAAAGCAGTCTTCCATGACAAGTATTTCAAGTCAGCAGTAGCCGCAGGCTCAAAAGGTTGTAGAGTAAGTTTCTCCAACACAAAATTGAGATCCCAAGCAGGAGTAGGAGCTCTACGTGGGGTCTTATATTCTTTGCCCCTCTAAGAAATTGCTTGAACAAAGGATGCGAAAACAATGGTGGGTCACAATCATAGTGAGCTGAAATTGCTGCAGCATGAATCTTAATGGAAGAGAAAGACAAACCTTTGTCCAATAACTCAGTAAGATATTGAAGAGCCACACTCAAATTAGGCTCAGAAATCTCCAAATTGTTTGCTGCACTCCAAAATAAAAATCTCTTCCATTTTTCTCGTACACTTTCCTTGTACTAGGTCTTCTGGCTTCCATAATCACATTTAAAACTTGTTGAGGAAGTTGAGACCTGCTGTCTTTCAAAACAGAATATGCCAGGCTGTTAGATGAAGAGAGTGAAGCTTGACATTGAGCAGGTGACCGTCCCTCTGAGACAACAGATGTGGAATCAAGGGTAAAGGCCATGGAGGCTTCCTTACCAGACTCCTCAGTAATGGGTACCAGTGCTGCCGAGGCCAATCTGGAGCTATTAAAATCATCCTTGGCTTGTCTTGTCTGACCTTTAGAAGTACCTTTGGGAGAAGAGGCAGAGGTGGAAAAGCATACACATGAAGATTTTTCCAACTGAAAGAAAGAGCATCCACTTTCCAAGCTGTGTGATGAAACCTCTTTGTGCAAAACTTTGGCAGCTGGTGGTTTAGTGGAGAAGCGAACAGATCTATGTCTGGAGTTCCCCATGACACTGTCAATTTTTGAAATACATGAAGATCCAGTTTCTACTCGTGGGGATCCATGATTTGTCTGCTTAACACATCTGCTAAGGAGTTCTGTGCTCCCGGCAGAAACCTTGCCTGAAGAGTTATTTGCAAGCTGAGCGCAGTCTCCCATAAAATCATTGCTTGCCTGCACAATGGGTAAGAATGTTTCCCCTTGTTTGTTGATGTACCACATGACAGTTGTGTTGTCTGTTAGAATCAACACCTGCCCTGGAAGAAGTAACTCCTTGAAAGCCATTAATGCAAACTGGACTGCTAACATCTCTTTCATGTTGATATGTAGATGCTGAAGTCTGGCAGGCCACTTGTCTTGTATCCACTTTCCATTTAGATGAGCTCCCAAGCAATGTCTGAGGCATCTGTCGTTAGAATCTGACTCGCCTCTGGCCGGGTCACAGAGAGTCCCTTGTTTAGGTGACATTCCTGAGCCCACCACAAAAATTCCTTTTGAATGCAAGGTATTATTTGAATGACAGTGTCCAAATCCTGGCAGTGCTGTGTCCATACATTTTGAGATACCATTGCAGCTTCCTCATATGCAGTTTGGCATTGGGAAGCACCAGAATACAAGATGCCATGAACCCTAAGGCTTGAAGGACTGTCCTTGCAGTCAGCCCGGACTGAAGAGATAGTTGATGGAAGTAACTGGAAAGATTCATTTGTTTGTCCGGGGTTAAAAAGGCCATCTGGGCTGCTGTATTCAGTCTCACACCCAGAAAGCACATGTCTTGAGAGGGTACTAGACTGGACTTTATTTCGTTCACAGAATACCCTAGGCATCTTAGCACTGCTATGACATAATCCAAATGCTGTAGAAGGTCTTCCTTTTCTTGAGCTAGAATCAGGCAGTCGTCCAAGTAAGGATAGATTTGAATCCTTTTAGCCTGAAGTAAGCTATCACTGGAGCCAGAACCTTTGTGAATACTCTGGGCAGTGGATAAGCCAAAGGGCAATGCAGAGAACTGATAATGAGAATTTCCAGCTCGAAACGCAGATACTTCCTGCAACTTAGTCTTATAGGCACATGAAGGTAAGCTTCCTTGAGATCTAAAGTTACCATCCAGTGATCTTTGCCCAGCAGAGGTAAAAGCTGTTGTAACGTCAACATTTTGAACTTGGGAATGTCCAGATAAGTGTTGAGGATAGATAAATCCAAAATTGGTCTCCACGTGTTCCCCTTCTTCGGTACTAGGAACAGGCAAGAATAAAATCCTAGGCCCCTTTCTGGCACAGGAACTGGCTGAATGGCCCCTATTTGGAGCAACAGAGAAATTTGCTTGTGAGCCTCTTTTCTTTGTAGAAGAGGAATGTCTGGCATGCCTTTGAAAGGAGGCAAGGTATGGAAATAAAACCTGTAACCGTGGTGAATGATATCCAGAACCCATCTGTCTTGGGTAATTAAATCCCAATTTTCTTTGAAAAGAGACAGCCTTCCTCCCAAAGGTGCTGCCAGGCGAGAATGTACTGGCAGCTGAAAAGGCAAGTCATTGGGTCTGCTTACGAAAGGACTGACCCCTGCCCTCACCAGAAGTCTGAGCAGGGGAACTCCCTGTCCTAGGCCTAAAAGAACCTTGAGCTCTGCCCCTACCACGTCTAGACCTACCCCTAGACTGGGAAACATAAGCAGGATAAGTCCATCCCTTAGTAGGCCAATTTCTACTAAACGTCGGAGGCTGTACCTGCAAAAAATCCTTAACAGTTTGCATAGACTTAGCCTTGTCCTCCATTTTCTTTAAAACTGCTTCCACAGGCGAACCAGACAACACATCAGACTGCAAAGGAGCATCCAAAATCCTTGTTTTAACATGCTCAGCTAAATTCTGATCTCTCAACCAGGCATGCCTACGAAGAACAGAACCAGTGGCAGCCACCCTCGAGGAGGCCTGCACAGCATCAAAACCACACTGCAAGGAATGTTTACCCACCTGTTCAGACACATGAACTAAATCCTGCAACTCTTTACACTCAATACCTTCTGCCAGAGCATCCACCTTAGATTTCAATTGTGAAAGGAGGTAATTCTGATATTTTAACATGTGAAACTGACAATTCAACGCCTCATGGCTAAAGTGGAAGAAGTGTACACTTTCTTTCCCCATCTATCCAAAGCCCTTGCCTCTTTATCAGGAGGAACAGGATTTTTAACAACAGAGGCCTTCACACCTTTAGGCCCCTGAGAAACAGTTTCCGGGTCTGCCCTAGGACTCTTAAAAGATACTTATGAGCTTCAGGCACCCTATAGTACCTATCCGGTTTAACTGGGGCAGGAGGCAAAGAATCAGGATTCAGGGAAGCCTCTGCAAAACATCTTCCACCACATTCAGAACAGGAGGTATAGCTAAAGGCCTATGCTGGGGTAAAACAAGAATTCCCTAAGCCTCTTCCTGGAATCAGAGAAATCTTGACCTTCCCATTTAAAATGCTCCCTCATGGAATGCAGAGTCTCTGAAAATGAAAAATCCTCAGGAGGAGAAGCTGAAGGAGTAGAATCATCCACATCAGAATCAGAATAAGGAGGATACTCCTGCAAGTCTTCAGCCGAAGACTCAGAAGCCTCGAACAGTGCTCGAAACGCCCAAACTGAGGTCCCACCCTAGGCCTCTTATCAGGCGGGGGCATAGAACCTCTAATCATAGTAATCAAATCCTCTGCCATTTTAAGCATATGTTTCTTAGGCAAAGACCCGAAGCACTAGGAGAAACCCCACTGAAGCTAAACTTGGCCTGCCTCTCAAAGAAGCCTTGGAAACAGAAGGGAGGCTCTAACCACCTTAGGAAGAGAGGGAAGAACAGCCACCTGAGAGGCCCCTCAGCCTGGCCTACTTCCTGAGAGGATACATCCTGTAACAATAAAGTCTCTCCCTGAGACTCCAAAGAAACACCTGGCAGAACCTCCGGCTCCACTGAGCCTTCTAAAGAACCGACGTCAGGGACTGTCGGTTCTTCCACTCTAGGCCTTGCTGCTTTGTCCTTGCGCTTTTTGGCCGAAGCGGGCGTCGGAGCATCCGACGGCATTTTATAATTACAACGCTTCCCAAAAACTAACCTGGCACAGTCTAACCTTCTCTTAATAGTGCGTTTGTTAAATCTAGCACAAGAGCGGCATCCAACAACGTCGTGCTCAGGCCCTAAACAAGGTATACACAAAGTATGGTAATCCCTATGAGGTATCTGTTTCCCACAAGAAATACAGTTATTCACTTTTTCTGACATCCGGTTAAATACTGAGGCAAGAAAAAACCAAAATATTCCCAACGGGTACTTAGCCAACTTTGATTCGGTCTGAAACTCTGACTTCAGAAACTTTCAGAACGCCAACCTGCACTCGCAAAATTGCTTCTGCATCGGACCATGCGGCAAAAAAGACTGAGGATATGACGTCGGTCATGCACATTAGTACCCTGACGTACTGACGTCAGTCTAATGCGCCCTGACCGACGTCAGCCATATACTTTGGTATTCGGGCCGACTGGACAGCGGACTACCCAATAGTTAGGACTGCAGCAATGTGGAATGAAGAACATCTGCAGCAGATGGTAAAGACAACCACAAGGTCTTCTATGGTTATGTGAAGAATCTCCATGGCAATACCCAAATTTGCTCTGAGATATTGCACAATGGTACCTCCTATACAGAGCCATCAGATACCGCCAATATACTGGCAGAGTGCCAACTTTACTCCTCTCTCCCCCACCAAAAGACCAATCACAATACCAGTAGAGTGCCAGGCACCCAGTATTACTGCTGTTTTGCATCCAGGAAGAAAAAGATGTCACTCTCCCTCTACTCTTCCCTCATTAGGCCAATCATGGAGTACAATGCCCCATTTGGCATGTACTTCAGACACCTGCAACAACTGGAGAGGCTGCAAAAGTACCCGAGAAAGAGGATCCTAGACCTAAAACACTTGTCCTATATGGACAGACTCAAAAAACACCAATTATTCTGTGTCTCATATCACCTACTTAGAGGCCATCTCTGCTTGACTTACAAAGCCATGTCTGACCCAGCTCTGTTAGAAATGCTACATCTAAAGAAATCCCAATCCCTCCACACCACATGCTCCAGAGACCTCAACCTCATTACCACAAACGGAACAAGCTGGAGGGACAGGTTCATAAGCCAGAGATGCCCATGCTCTGCAATAGACTTCCCATACATGTCTAACAGAGCACCTCACTGGCCCTCTTCAAGAGAAAACTTGATGAGTGGATGGGAAATAGAAAATTCACCCCAGGGATCACTCCAGTGGCTCTACTCAACAGAGGCACTGGGAACTAAGGTTGGGTGGCACGATGCCAGGGTAATCCTATGGGCTAGGGCTTGTAAAGGCTCCAGGGCCATTAGCCTAGTACACACCTATGAACCTATGTAGTTCATGTCACCATTGGTCAATAGTGCTGGAGTGGTCACCTTGTGCATATTTAAAATTCTCTACTGTGCTCATGTTACTTCAAGATGTTGTAGATATTGTGCGGTATATTCAATAACTGTTTTTTTCGGGTCTATATTACATAAGCTAACACACTGGATTGTGAACGCTATATAATCGACCCACAATCCCCAAAAAAGTAGTTTTGTACCTACCATAAATGTAGATGTTAGAGTGCTCATACAGCTGCAGTCATCACACTTGGGTTATCCTGCCGTCAGGCGGGTCCTCGGTCGGCCGAATTCCAAAGTCTAGGTCCGGCGTCGGTTGTAGTCACTTCTCTGACGTCAGTGCGGCAGGGGTATAAAAGAGGCAGCCAACGCCATTTTCTTCAGTTTTTCTTGCCCCAGATGTCAGGTGCCCCCAGAAAGGAAGGCAAAACATGATATTATGCAAACATAAAAAATAAATCAAAACAGTAGTTGCAAGCAAATACACCATAAAGGAATACCCCAAAGAGGTTGTATGTTAAAGGTGTTTGTCATAAGCCCTGTCCTAAGAGGGGAAGAGCCCTGTCCTAAGAGGGGAAGGAGGGAGGGTAACCTGGACTGCAGCTGTAAGAGCACTCGAACATTTACATTTATGGTAGGTACAAAACTGTACTATGTTCATCGTGCATACAGCTACAGTCATCACACTTGGGTAGAATCCCAAAGCTAAGTAAGGGCGGCAGGTACTAAGTGGAATTAGGAGGGGCTAGGATGCCCTGCAGGACTGCTATGGCAAAGCCCGCTCTAGATTTTGAGTATAGTGGAAGGTGGTAGTGCTTGGAGAAAGTGTGCACTGAACTCCAGGTAGCTGCTTCGAAAATGTCCTTGGTAGGGACCCCCCTGAGGAAAGCTGCAGAGGTAGCTGTAGCCCTGGTGGAGTGGGATCGGATGTATACAGGCACTGATTTTCCATGAAATGAATAACAAAAGCGTATGCAGTGGGCTATCCATTTTAAAATAGTCTGTTTGGAAGTAGCCTTTCCTTGAGCACCTGTAGCATAGGACACAAAGAGCTGCTCAGATTTCCTGAATGACTTTGTTCTGTCCAATGAAAAGCTGCGAAACATTTTGGGAGTAAAACCCTAGGCTCATACTTTTCACATTTCAAACATATGGCAAGTGGGGGGACTACCCATAAACAATTGACACTTCATGGTGATGAACTTATTGGTTCATTCCCTTGTGGCCATTGTGGATCCTGCCAACATATGCTTAAATCTAAGGAGTTTACCAGTTTTTGACATCAAGATCTTTGGTAATTGCAGCAGCGATTGGGTGGTGTACCTGGCCTCCTGTATGTTGGACAAACCTCTAGAGCTCTGAGATTTAGAATGAATGAACACCGTAGTGATATAAAACCATAAGGAGACCAGCTATCAACATACACTTAAACATCCTCAGGCCAAGTTCACCTTTATGGTCATTGATCGTATTTCTGGAGACAGAACTAACAAACAGGGTTGGCATGGGTTACTGGATCAAAAAGAGAAATATTGGATTACTACATTGGGGGGTCTATTTCATCCCGGACTGAATGATCATTTATAGGAGAACATGGCTATTCTTTGATAATAATGTTGACAAATCTGATGCTAAATTGTGGGTCTTATTTGTTTTTTGTTATCATCTGGCTCTATATATATGGATCATGAAACTAAAAATACTCTGGCTCGGTATTGATCAGAGTTCTTGATATTGAGCCATATGGGCCCCTCAGCAGTACTATCTATGATATGGGCAGTGTCCATGTATAGTAAATTATCAATTAAAATTCTTGTGTTTGTAGGAAGAATAGGTACCTTAATATGCTGGTCTCTTGACTAGCATTCATATTTGTTATTTCAACATATATATACCCATTACCTGTAACTAGTTGCACTTATTATCACATCCCCAGTCTTGGAGGTTATGCCATTATGTTCATGGTTTTATACTTTACCATTGTTGGTCAAAGCCTCATATTTTGGATATGCTGATTATTTGCCTTGCCTAATTGCAAACCCATATACGTACACATGTGTATAAAAACTTCAACCCCCCAAACACACCCCCTTCCCCCTTTTTTTGATATAGTGTGTCCGAGCCTTTTCAATGTAAGCACTTGATATACAATACCTTGGTGCTTCTGATGAATATTTATCAATAGCTAGTGCCAGTGGCTATTCAGGTACAGATTGATAATAAAATAAAGAAATCAAAAAATTCAAAAAATAAAAATGAGAATAGAAATATAAATATGAGTATGTTTACATGGCTAGACGGATATGCCATATTATACTAACAACTTGTCAAATTCTATGTATGTATTTATTTGGGGTTGTTATCTTCCCTGTCAAGGACGGATTTTATTAATATATATGTTACCCACTGTATTTTTGTATGACTAAAACATTAAGTGTTCAAGAATATGCTTTAAATTCATGAATATTCATGAGCTCAATTTTTGATTGGCTCATGTTATGTATTTAAATGGATCACTCATAGGAACTTGACTATACTGTTTTACACTGAAGAAGGCTGTTTGCCGAAACTAGTCTGTTATTTATGCATATAAGTATCTAATAAATTTATTGAACTCTGTGCTGCCTTGCTGGTCTATTTGGTGCTTTCTACTTGGTTTGGACCGTGCATTCCCTCGTGCATAGGACTTGGTTTGCTTTGTTCTGTCCAAGTAATAACGAAGTTGCCTGTGAATGTCCAAGGAATGTAGTAGCCTCTCTCCTTTGTTCTGTGGATTTGGATAAAAGGTAGGTAAATGAATAGTCTGATTCAGAGCTACACTGGATACTACCTTTGGCATGAAGGTAGGGTTGGTTCGTAAGGAAACCCTGTCCTGATGGAAAATGATGAATGGTTGCACAGCCATGAGGGCCTGTAGCTCCGAAACCCTGCGTGCTGAGGTAATAGCCAGAAGGAAGGCTGTTTTCCACAAGTATTGTAGCTCTGTTGAAGAAGCCGGCTCAAAAGGAAGCAGGATTAGCTTTTCCAATACGAAGTTGAGGTCCCAAGCTGGGGCTGGTGGTTTCCGTGGGGATTTTATATTTTTTTGCCCCTCTGAGGAACTGCCTTAATAGAGGATGTGAGAATAAAGGAGGATCTGTATTGTATTGTGCTGAAATGGCTGATGTGTGGATCTTGATGGAGGAGAAGGAAAGGCCACTGTTTAACATCTCAGCTAGGTACTGTAAAATTTGAGGTATATTTATTACCCAAGGATTCTGGCCATTTTCTTGATTCCAGGAACAAAATCGTTTCCATTTGGCGGAGTAGGTTTTTCTAGTAGAGGGTCTCCTGCCCTCTAAGATAACATCCTGCACCTCCTTGGAGAGGAGAGTCTTTTGGGAAATTAAGGTATTCTCCATGCAGCTAGATTTAAGGTTTTGAGCTGGCTGTGAAGGGTTTTGTAGTTGTGCTGGTACAACAGAAGAGGAACTAGAGGTAGGATCCATGGTGGTGAGTGTGACAGGCTCTTTAGGAGGGGATATCAGTGTTGTCGTGGCCAGTCTGGAGCAATGAGAATCATTTGTGGCCTCTCTGCTCTGGTTTTTAATAGAACTTTGGTCAGTAGAGGTACAGGTGGGAAGGCATAGACGGTCAATGTTGTCCAATTGAAAGAGAGTGCGTCCACTTTCCAGGCCTGTGGATGATAGGTCCTTGAACAGAATTTCTCCAACTGGTAATTTCTGTGTGTAGCAAATAGATCTATATCTGGCTGTCCCCATGCCTGAGTTATCTTTGAGAAGGC
This sequence comes from Protopterus annectens, assembly GCF_019279795.1. Lineage (NCBI taxonomy): Eukaryota > Metazoa > Chordata > Ceratodontiformes > Protopteridae > Protopterus > Protopterus annectens. Next base: position 691,704,946 of record NC_056739.1, on the reverse strand, counting down.
TTAAGGATGCAACTTCCATTCATGTGGGTCTGTCATATTTCTGCTTAAGTTGTCTGCCAGTGTGTTTTCCTTCCCTGGCAGGAATTGTGCCTGTAGTTGAATTTGTAATTCCAGTGCTGTGTTCCACAGGGTCGTAGCTTGCCTGCACAGGGGGTATGAATGAGTCCCCCCCTGTTTGTTTATGTACCAGATGACTGTGGTGTTGGTAATGGGTTGAACCTGCAAAAAATCTGAGGCATCTTCTGCAATCTTGTCTGATATCCTTGAGGTCCAACGTTACCAGCCAAGACTCCTTGCCCAGCATGGGAAGAAGCTGCTGTAATGTGAGCATCTTGAATTTTGGTACCTCTAGATATGTGTTTAGAATAGATAGGTCTAAGATGGGTCTCCAATCTTTGTCTTTCCTTGGTACCAGAAATAGTCTTGAGTAAAAACCCTGACCTTGTTCTTTTGCAGGTACCAATAAAATAAACTGAGCAAGCAGTGGAAAATCGAAACCAAGAACAAAAAACACCACCACCTCCAGGCACAAATGAATCCGGTCCAGTAAGGTTTTAAAAGGCTTTAATCCACACAAAGCAATCCACCAGTATGTGCAAACACGCAGTCAAATAGCAGCAATTGATAACGCTTTACACCAAACGTTTTCGTCTTTAACTTCATCAGTAACAACTCCATTTTAAAAAAATAAAGCTAATATATGATCATAAAAATACAAACTGCCCAATCAGAAACAGTCAATTAAAAATAATTGCTATTTAAAGCCAAAGCGTGATCTACACAACTAAAATAAATGCTTTTAAAAAGAAATACTTTTAAAAGACAAACATCATTTCTTGTACCCATTCAGTTTTATAAATTCTTTGTACACTTGGTTCAAATTTGATAAGAAACATAGAATATAAAACTATTCACTATAAACCATTTGTTAGAATATATAAAAAATGTATATAAGAACAGTAGTAATATGTACAAACTTTGTCATTAATCATCAAGAGTATGGCGCCATCTACTGTCATGAATTAATATCCACCATTATTTGAAAACTTGAATACATAAGTAGATTTGTGTGAGGATATAAAAATACTTGAAAATTAAATCCAGTTTTTAATGAACCTTAAATTTAACACTCATGAACATAAAAATAGTTTAAAAATGGTTAAAAATAATTTAAAAGATCTTTTAAAAGCACCCTTATTAGAGCTTTGCAGCTCTAAGTTTCAATACAGGTGCTATAGACACCATATCATTTAACCCTAGGTTCTTGTTTGCGTTTAAAAACAACTGCCAGTACAATTCTCTGTATTCAATTAAGGTTTCCCACATCCCACCTCTAGGGCTGGTGGGCACAACCTCCAATACAAAAAATTGATAACTGGAATTCAAACATTTTGTAGAATGTTTGCATAAAGCATTTTTTTTTATTTCCCACTCTGACATCATACAAATGCTCATAAATCCTTTGTCTGAGCCTTCTCTCAATTTTTCCAATATAAAATGATGTACATTCTTTGCAAACCGCTATGTAAATAATTCCTTTCGTGTCACAGTTGGCAAAGCTATTTAAATATAATGTTTTGTTTCTAGCCTGTAGGAATATAGAATGACCGGTTATCAGGTGTACACAATAGTGGCGCTTACCACACTTAAATAAACCTTTCTTTGGTCTTACATTTTTGTTATTTGCCTTATTGTTGTAGCCACTTTCCAAAATATTCTTAATATTTTTACCCTTACGATAAGTAAAGGCAACTTCTTCGTCAAAAATATGACTCAAATCTGAAATTTCTGAAAAGGCTTTCCACTCTTTTGTAAAAATATTCTTTACAAGTCCAGAATGTTCATTGAATGTGGTTATCAGACCAGCACTGTGTTGTTCAGCCAATGGTTTATTCTGACCTGACATGTCTACAAACACTTTCTTTCCTAAAATCGGTGCAAAAGGGCCTTTTCTCTTGTTGTTCACTTCATCTACTATCTTGTTAAAAAATTCCAGTGAATAACCCCTATTGATGAAAAGGTCCCTCAAAAAATCAACTCCTTCCTGAAATAGACTGTCGGCAAGGTCATTCTACTTAACCGAACAAGCTGTCCTTTCACTACCCCCTTCTTTTGATGTGTGGGGTGACAGCTAGAGAAATGTAAATAGGAATTACTAAAAGTTTCCTTCCTGTGTATACAAGATACAAAATTCCCATTCATTTTCTTAATACAAACATCCAAATACTTCAGCTCCAGGTGATCAAAGTTATAGGTAAACTTCAAAAAACAGGTGGTATTATTGAGGTATTCCACAAGCTCACAAAAGTCTTTTTGGCTACCCTTCCAGAAAAAACATAGGTCATCCAGAAACCTAGTGTACAAGACACAATGCACATTAAAAGGAGAATCAAGCAAGAACTTCTCTTCCCAGTGTGACATGATAATATTAGCATAAGTTGGGGCGCAATGTGCCCCCATTGCCACACCTTTTTCCTGCTTAAAATATTCTCCTTGAAAATAAATGAAATTGTTTTTTAATACAACTTCCATCAGGGTCAAGGTATTCCTAAAATCAGTCTGGGTTAATTTCTTGCTAGAAATTAATACTTCCTCAAACCATTTTAGTCCTAGTTCATGTGGGATGCAACCAAAAAAGGTCAACTACATCCATTGTACCAAAACTCATTGTCATGGTATAAAGATGGTTCCACTTTCCTTAAAAGATTCCATGAATCTTTCAAAATATTGTCCTTTCCTTCCAAAATGTTTTTTACCTTCTGGTCCACAAATTTGGCTAGGGGAGCTGTAATTGAACCCTCAGCCAACACAATTGGTCTAAGAGGTGGATCCACTGGGTTTTTGTGCACCTTTGGTATACCAAAGATGCACGGAACTTTTGGCTTATCAACTGTGAGATATTTGTATGTGTCACCATCTAATGACCCTTCTAGAAACATATCATAAAGTAAAACTTGTATTCTTTTATAAGCTATGTTTACTTCATTGATAGACACTCTAGAATATTTGTCCTCATCATTAAGTATAGTCATCATCTTTCCTTCATATTGAATCGCCTCCATTAACACAACACCTCCCCCCTTATCGGGCTTCATTACCCTTAAATCTTGATTATTACTGACCTCCTTCAAAATACTTGTTTCAGCTTTTGTTAAATTGTAGTGTGTGTACTTAGCAGCTAACTGCGTAGTAATTTCATTTTCAAGTTTAAGTTAAAAGTTTTTGAGTTGAGGGTGTATGGGGGGGGGTTAAAAGTACTGCTACGCTTCAGAATTGTTTTACCAAAGTCAGTTGATTTGCCGTTAAAGAATATCTCTAAATTCTTTTTCCTAATAAAAAGTTTGATATCAATCATCAATTTAAACATATCAACTTTTTGTTTGGGGATAAAGGTGAAGCCTTTGGAAAATAAGCTGAACCAAGTCTTATTAATTTCCACACCAGAGTAGTTAAAAATGTTGAAACCATTGTAGGACCAAGTATTAGCAGAATTAAATAAACCATCGACTAGTTCCAGTCCTGTTCCCTTCTCACTGGCGGCCTCATCCCCCCATTTTTTGAATTGTAGACCACCCTGTCTTGGTTTTTTAACCTCTCAGACCTTCTAAGATCATGATTTTCATCTCCATTTGTACGATGTTCTAAAAATTCTACATCCTCTGTTTCATCCCATTCTGAATCAATGACCTGTTCCCTAGTCCAGTTACCATAGGTGTGTCTAAATATTCTTTTAGGTTTAGGGTAATGGGTCTTGTTTCTATATTCATCTAAGTCTCTCTTAACCTTACCAATCTTCCTTTCTTGTATCTCTTTACATTTTGCTTCTACATTCTTAAAAAGCTTCTGATATTTAACTTTTTCAGCTTCTATAGAAAACATAAGGTCATTGAGAATGCATTTATTGATCTTGTCTATGTCACTGTTTAATTTTTCCATTAGGGCTTCATTATTTTTAATAATTGCCTTCATTATACCTAAACCGCAGTTTTCAAATAAAAATGTGAAATGCAGAGCCCTCAGTGACATTGTTAGGAAATTTGCAGACTCGCAAACCTTTTGGAACAATTTTTAAAGAAATACAATGTTTTAGATAGGAATTGTCCAAGTCAAGTGTTTTATACTTCAGCAGAAAAAATTCTAAATCATTTAACATTGCATTGTAAGAAGCATAGGTTTCTCTTTTGCAGGTACCTCTTGAATAGCTTTCATATCCATGAGAGCGGAAATTTGTCTTTGTGCCTCTGTCCTTTGATTTTGTGGCAGGTTTGGCATGCCTCTCATTTTTGGAAGGGTGTGAAAGTGGAACCTGTAGCCTCTGTCTATAATATCCAGAATCCTTTTGTCTTTTGTAACAATGTGCCAGTTTTTTGAAAATAAGGCCAGTTTTCCGCCCAAAGGTGCTGCCATTATAGCTTTGTTTGGCAGGCATAGGGGGAAGTCATTGTGTTTGTTTTCTAAATGACTGTGGCCTATCTTCTCCACCTCTTGGGGTTGGTGCTTGCCACTGTCTGTTTTCTAAATGACTGTGGCCTATCTTCTCCACCTCTTGGGGTTGGTGCTTGCCACTGTCTAGCTCTGTAAGATCCTTGAGGTTGTCCTCTACCCCTTGGGCATCTGTATCTGCCCCTTTGGGGTCTGTCCGTGGCTGGAAAGGACCAATTTTTTGAAGGCCAGTTTCTGCTGAAGCGTGGAGGTTGCACCTGCAAGAAATCTTTAACTGTTTGCATAGATTTCGCTTTTTAAACCATTTTCTTTTGTACCTCTCCAGCTTTAACACCGAACAATACATCTTTTTGAAGTGGTGCATCTAATAACTTTGCTTTGACATGATCTGGTAAGGTTTGCTCTTTGAGCCAAGCATGTCTACGTATGACAGACCCCGTGACAGCAGCTCTACATGAGGCCTCTAAAGCATCAAAACCACACTGCAAGGTATGTTTCCCCACTTGCTCTGCTCCATGCAACAAATCCTGCAACTCTTTCAAATCTGGTTGTTCTGTTTGTGTCATTTTACTTTTCAGCTGAGATAACAAGAACTGTTGGTACTTTAACATATGAAATTGACAGTTTAATGCCCTCATGGTTAAAGTGGCTGATGTATACACCTTTTTCCCCCACCATTCTAATGCTCTGGAATCTCTCTACAAGAAATGCAATTATTAACTTTGTCTGACATCGGTCTGAGGCAAGAAAAGTTTCCCCGGAAGACTTCGGCTGAAATACTGTTCGTAAATCTCAGGAGCTGGCCGACCGGCACTTGCTAACTGCTTCTGATTCGGGCACCGTGCAGCAAGAAAGACTGAAAAAAAATGGTGTCGGCTGCCTCTTTTATACCCCTGCCGCACTGACGTCAGGGAAGAAGCGACGACAACCGACGCCGGACCTAGACTTTGGAATTCGGCCGACCGAGGACCCGCCTGACGGCAGGATAACCCAAGTGTGATGACTGCAGCTGTATGCACGATGAACATCCCAAAATGTCAAACACACGTATCAGTGATTTTTTTTTCGTGGGGGGGGATAGGGGATCGCGGATCCATAAAAAATCAAAACACAAAAAGTGGGGTGCTTCACCCCCTACTTAAATATACCAACCACAGATCGTACCACAGTGGAGCAAATGGCAAAGTCCCAAAAACGCCCCAGTGATTTTTTTTTATCCTATGGGGAAAAAAAATCACTGTTCCGTGCTTTTGATATTTTGCCATTTCGGATAATGACGTTCACCTAAACAGCATTCGTTAAAATAATAGGGACCAGTCCCCCCCCCCCCAGAAAAGCCAGTCCAGGTACTTGGACTGTTGAACCAGCTTGAGAATGTGCTAATAAATCAATTATTCTATTTCTAGCAAGATCTTCTTTCATTTCTCCAGTCAGGCTAGCTGATTTTTCGATCTCAGCAATTTCAGTGAAGTGTTAGACAGTGGTGTAAAATACCTCTGGCTTCATACTGGAGTGGCCACCGCAGAAACTCCAAAAACAAAACAAGTAACCACAGTCGCAGTGAATTTGCTGCAGTAGTGCACTAATAACATAAAACACAACAAAGTGGCTTCCGCTGATGAACCCACAACTTTCAATTGTTAAAAAACAAGCATCAGTTAAGTAGTAACGACATGTATGTGTGTTAAAAAAAAAAAAAAAAACACTGAGCATTAAGCTCATCATTACCTACTGGTAAAACTTCGGATGAAGTCCTGTTTTTGTTTTCGTATGTAACTTTCTTTAAAACAGTGAAAAAAGCAGAGTTTTAATGTAAAGAGTAGTTGTTAAACACTTATAAGATGATGGAGTTAGTGCTTAACACCTTCTCCTTACATTAAAACTTTTGTTTTTAGAATGCTTGTTCATTGCGGTTCCTTTCTATGATTGTTCGGAAAAGTGGACGATATATTGCTCCTAGAAACATAGGCAGCTTACCTTTCAATCTGTTTACACACGCACAAAAATCCGTACAAAGCCTTGTGGGGTTAAGGCTCAAAAATAGGGACAAAAGTACAGTTTTGTACCTACCATAAATGTAGATGTTCGAAGATCCACATTGCTGCAGTCATAACTTATGGGTAGTCCGCTGTCCTCGGTCGGCCCGAATACCAAAGTATTAGGCTGACGTCTGTCATGGGCGCTCAGATCTGACGTCAGAGCGTCAAGGTATTAAAGCGCATGACCGACGTCATTTCCTCAGTCTTTTCTTGCCCCAGATGTCAGAAGGCCCTAAAAATAAAGGCCACAGCCAAAAATTGAATAACTCCCTAAAACCATGTACAAAAAACAGCTACAACCCAAACCATACAACCACTCCAAACTACAGAGGGGAAGGAGGGAGGGTAAATTGGACTGCAGCAATGTGGATCTTCGAACATCTACATTTATGGTAGGTACAAAACTGTACTATGTTCTTCATCCCACATTGCTGCAGTCATAACTTATGGGTAGAATCCCAAAGCAGAGGTAAAGGGAGGCTGGCAAAATCATAAAGCATTGGGAGCTGCCAAAATGCCCTGTAAGACTGCAGTGGCAAATCCAGCCCTAGATTTGGAATAAAGTGGAAGATGGTAATGTTTAGAAAAAGTGTGCACTGAACTCCAAGTAGCTGCTTCCAAAATATCTTTAGTAGCTACCCCCCTTAAAGCAGTAGAAGTGGCAGTAGCCCTAGTGGAGTGAGGTCTGATCCCAGCTGGAATCTCCTTACCATGATGAGAACAAAAAGCAATACAAAGGCCAATCCACTTAGAAATAGTTTGTTTTGAAACAGGTTTCCCCTGAGAACCCAAAGCAAAAGAAACAAACAACTGCTGAGACTGTCTGAACTCTTTAGTCTTGCTCAAATAATAACGCAACTGCCTGTGAATATCCAAAGTGTGCAAAATTTTCTCCCCTTTATTTTGGGGATCTGCATAAAAAGTAGGCAAATGAATAGATTGGTTCAAGGCCACATTTGAAACCACTTTAGGCATAAAAGTAGGGTTAGTACGCAGAGATACCCTGTCCTTATGAAAAATTAGGAAGGGTTCAACTGCCATTAGAGCCTGTAATTGAAACCCTTCTAGCAGACGTAATGGCCAACAAAAAGCAGTCTTCCAAGACAAAAACTTTAACTCAGCCGTAGCTGCAGGTTCAAAAGGAGGTAAAGTAAGTTTTTCCAACACAAAATTGAGATCCCAGGCAGGAGTAGGAGCTCTACGCGGGGGTCTTATGTTCTTTGCCCCTCTAAGGAATTGCTTAAACAAAGGATGAGAGAATAATGGTGGGTCACAGTCATAGTGAGCAGAAATGGCTGCAGCATGAACCTTTATAGAGGAGAAAGGCAAACCCTTGTCCAATAATTCTGTAAGATATTGAAGAGAAACACTCAAATCAGGCCTGGAAACATCAAAGCTCTTTGCTTTGCTCCAAATAAAAAATATCCTCCATTTATCAGCATAAACTTTCCTTGTACTAGGCCTCCTGGCCTCCAAAATAACATGCAAAACTTGTTGAGGAAGCTGCGACCCTCCAGGTTCTAGAACAGAATATGCCAGGCTGTTAGATGCAGGGACTGAATCCTGACATTGAGGAAATGATTGCCCTCCTGAGTCAAAAGGTGCGGGATCAAAGGCAAAGGGTAAGGAGATTCCCATACTAAACTCCTCAGCAGAGGGTACCAGTGCTGTCGAGGCCAATCTGGAGCTATTAGAATCATGGAGGGCTTGTCTTGTCTGACCTTCAAGAGAACCTTTGGAAGTAGAGGCAGAGGCGGAAAGGCATAGACGTGAAGATTGCTCCAACTGAATGATAGAGCATCCACTTTCCAAGCTGTGGGATGAAACATCTTTGTGCAAAACTTTGGCACCTGGAAATTTAGTGGAGAAGCAAACAGATCTATGTCTCTATGTCTGGAGTCCCCCATATCATTGTCAACTGTCGAAATACATGAGGATCCAATTTCCACTCGTGGGGATCCACTATCCGTCTGCTCAAAACATCTGCTAAGGAGTTCTGTGCTCCTGGCAGAAACCTTGCTTGAAGAGTGAGTTGTAAACTGAGAGCAGTCTCCCACAAAATCATAGCTTGCCTGCAAAGAGGGTACGAATGGGTTCCCCCTTGCTTGTTGATGTACCACATGACAGTTGTGTTGTCTGTTTGAATCAACACCTGCCCTGGGAGAAGTAAATCCTTGAAAGCCATCAATGCAAACTGGACTGCTAACATTTCCTTCAAGTTGATATGTAAATGTTGAAGTCTGGCAGGCCACGTGTCTTGAACCCATTTTCCATTGAGGTGTGCTCCCCAAGCCTTGTCCGAGGCATCTGTCGTTAAAATCTGACTCGCCTCTGGTCGGGTCACAGAGAGTCCCTTGTTTAGGTGACATTCCTGAGCCCACCACAAAAATTCCTTTTGAATGCAAGGTATTATCTGAATGACAGTGTCCAGATCTTGGCAGTGTTGTGTCCATACATTTTGAGATACCATTGTAGCTTCCTCATATGCAGTTTGGCATTGGGAAGCACCAGAATACAAGATGCCATGAACCCCAAGGCTTGAAGGACTGTCCTTGCAGTCAGCCTGGACCGTAGAGACAATAGATGGAAGTAAAGTGTAAGATTCTTTTGCTTGTCCGGGGTCAAAAAGGCCATCTGGGAAGCTGTATTCAGTCTCACACCCAGAAAGCACATTTCCTGAGAGGGTACTAGACTGGACTTTGTTTCGTTCACAGAATACCCTAGGCACCTTAACACTGTCATAACATACTGTAGATGGTGAAGAAGCTCGTGCTTGTCTTGAGCAAGAATCAGGCAATCGTCCAAATAAGGATAAATTTGTATTCCTCTTAACCTGAAGAAGGCTATCACTGGAGCCAGTACTTTGGCTTATCTACTGCACCCAGGGTATTTACAAAAGGGCAATGCAGAGAACTGATAATGTAAAGTCCCAGCCCGAAAACGCAGGAATCTCCTGCAACTGGGCCTGATAGGAACATGAAGATAAGCCTCTTTGAGATCCAGAGTTACCATCCAGTGATCTTTGCCCAACAGAGGCAGAAGTTGTTGCAACGTCAACATTTTGAATTTTTGAATGTCCAGATATGTGTTGAGGATAGACAAATCCAAGATTGGCCTCCAAGTGTTTCCTTTCTTTGGTACAAGAAATAGGTGAGAGTAAAATCCTAGGCCCACTTCTGACAGAGGGACCTGCTGTATAGCCCCCATTTGAAGAAGTAAAGAAATCTGTTTGTGAGCCTCTACCCTTTGCTAAGGAGGAACGTCTGGCATGCCTTTGAAAGGAGGCAATGTGTGGAAATAAAACTTGTAGCCTCGGTCTATAATGTCCAACACCCATTTGTCCTGGGTGACTAGAAACCAATTTTGCTTGAAGAGTGCCAACTTTCCTCCCAAAGGAGCTGCCAGACAGGAAGGATCTGGCAGCTGGAGTTGCAGGTCATTGGGCCTGTTTACGAAAGGACTGGCCCCTGCCCTCACCTGTAGATTGTGCTGGTGAACTCCACGGTCTAGACCTGAAAGAACTCTGAGCTCTGCCCCTACCACGTCTAGATCTACCCCTAGACTGCGAATCAGAAGAAGGGTAAGTCCAACCCTTAGCAGGCCAGTTCCTGCTAAACTTAGGGGGCTGCACCTGCAAAAAATCTTTAACAGTCTGCATAGACTTAGCCTTGTCTTCCATTTTCTTCAAGACAGACTCCACAGGAGAGCCAAACAAAACTTCAGACTGCAAAGGAGCATCTAAAATCCTAGCTTTAACATGCTCTGACAAATTCTGATCCTTAAGCCAGGCGTGCCTGCGAATAACTGAACCAGTGGTAGCCACCCTGGAAGAAGCCTGTAAAGCATCAAAACCACACTGCAAAGCATGCTTACCCACCTGATCAGAGGCATGTACCAAATCCTGTAATTCCTTACACTCTATGCCCTCTGCCAAAGCATCCACTTTAGATTTTAACTGAGAAAGGAGAAAATTCTGGTACTTCAATATATGAAACTGGCAATTCAAAGCCCTCATTGCTAAAGTGGAAGAGGTATACACTTTCTTACCCCACCTTTCCAAAGCTCTAGCATCCTTATCCATAGGAACTGGATTCTTTACAACAGAAGCCCTGACACCCTTAGGTCCCTGGCTAATAGTTTCTGGGTCAGCCCTAGGGCTCTTATACAGATATTTATGAGCCTCAGGCACTCTGTAATACCTATCTGGCTTAACTGGTGCAGGAGGCAAAGAGTCTGGATTAAGGGAAGCCTCAGAGAAAACGTCTTGAACAACATCCAAAACAGGAGGTATAGCCAAGGGCCTATGCTGTGGTATAAACAAAAATTCCCTAAGCCTCTTCCGGGAATCTGAGAAATCCTGACCTTCCCATTTAAAATGCTCCCTCATAGAATGCAGGGTTTCTGAAAAAGAAAAATCCTCTGGAGGAGAAGCAGAAGGAGTGGAATCCTCTGCCTGAATCAGAATAAGGAGGAAAATCCTGAATGTCTTCAGCCGAAGACTCTGAGTAATCTGAAGCCTGCTCCAAACTTTCCATTTCTGGCTCCACCCGAGGCCTCTTATCAGGAGGGGGCATAGAACCCCTGATTAAAGTAATTAAATCTTCTGCCATTTTAAGCATGTGTTTTTTAGGCACAGAACCTGCAGAACTAGGACTGACACCTGTGGTAGGCAAACCAGGCCTGCCTTTGGAAGGTACCTTAGAGACAGAAGGAGAAGGCCTAACCACCTTAGGCAAAGAAGGGAGAACAGCAACCTGAGAGGCCCCCTCAGCCTGACCCGACTCCTGAGAGGCCACATCTTGCAAAATCAATGTCTCCCCCTGAGACTCAGGTGAAACCTCGGCCGGATCAACCGAATCCACCGTAGTGTCTAAAGAACCGGCGTCCGGAACAGACGAGTCATCCTGCTTGGACTTTAAAGATTTATCTTTGTGCTTCTTCGCGGTAGCGGGCGTCGGAGGATCCGACGGCATATTGTAATTACACCGCTTACCGAAGACAAGCCTAGCACAATCTAACCTACGTTTAATGGTGCGCTTATTAAATCTAGCACAAAAGCGACACCCGACTACATCGTGCTCGGGTCCCAAACAAGGAATACAAAGAGAGTGGTAATCCCTATGCGATATCTGTTTCCCACAAGAAATACAATTATTCACTTTTTCTGACATCCGGAATTAACTGAGGCAAGAAAAAACAAAAATATTCCCCAACGGGGTACTTAGCCCAACTTGGTTTCGGTCTGAAACTCAGAATACGAAAATTTCAGAACGCCGAACGGCACTTGCAAACGCTGCTTCTGCTTCGGACCATGCGGCAAAAAAGACTGAGGAAATGACGTCGGTCATGCGCTTTAATACCTTGACGCTCTGACGTCAGATCTGAGCGCCCATGACCGACGTCAGCCTAATACTTTGGTATTCGGGCCGACCGAGGACAGCGGACTACCCATAAGTTATGACTGCAGCAATGTGAGATGAAGAACATCTATAAATATTGCTTGCACAAATTTAGAAAGTTGACAGAATAAAAGAGTTTGTGTTAACATGCATTTCCTGAATGATATCAAGCCTAAACCTAAACGGCTATCATTATTTAGTAGACTCTATCCTTACTGATGTGGCAGAAAAGCACATGTTTTATGAGGAACAGACCAAAATTACGAGGCAAAAATCTGGACGGTCTGTGAAAATATGGACAGTTGAGAGTATGATACAGTTGATACAATAACAGGATTGCTATTAGCGTGGGCGCTTAATAGGAAATAAGACTGCAGAGACGATACCGCAATACATTATACAACTGGTTCTTATGTTAAATTTTAGATTTTTTTGAACGATCGTTCATAGAAACAAACCACAACGATCGCTTTAAAAACTAATTTATCGTACTGAGAAGCTGTAAAAGTAGCATACAACTCAGCCTCTATAGGGCAAGAAATCCTGACAAATGTTAAAATAACAGGGGGAACAGCTCCAGAGAGCAAATGTTTTCATTTTACAGCGATCGTTCATTGTGGTTACCATAAAAATGAACCACAATGAATGATCGCTTTAAAAACTAAATTATACAGAGAAGCTGCAAAGGAGGAGGAACTGTAGCATACAACTCAGCCTCTTAGTGCAGGAAATCCAGGCTTTTTTTTTTTTAAATACTCCTCTTGCAAACTGAGAAAGTTGATCGAATAGCAGGTTTTGCGTTAGCATTAATTTTCAGAAGGGTGTAAAATTTGAAACTGAAAAGTCTGTTATTTTCTAATGTCATGCATTGCTGACTTGTGAGCAACGGATCAAAACTGTGAGGCAAAAATCTGGGGATTTTGTGATAGAACCTTAAAACCACAACTTAGTTGACAGTGGGAGCCAAAATAGGAATGCAGTTGTAGACATACAGAATATTTAAGCAAAAAAGAACACAGTGGGTGGAATTATAAGTGATGTAAAGTGGGTGTGAATTAGGTTAGTTGTAGTGTGGACCCGAATTTTAAACCTTGGGATTATCCCTTTAACATCTCCCTTGCTATGTATTATGATGCAGAGGAGAGATCAAGGAAGAAACTGTACAATCTGTGAACCTTCCCCTGATGGGGGAATGCATGTGTTTTCTTCAGGTCCAGTCTGCAACACAAGAAAACCAGGCCCTATTGCAGGAACCATGTGGGATTTATTTTTAGAATGCCTTTTATTGAAACTGGCTTTGTGGCTCTGTCTTTCTGTGGTTCTGTCTCACAACGCTGACTTTAATAAAAAGCTTTCTAATAATGACAGAGGGACAATATTTTACTCTACTTCCTGTAACTTCTTCTGGTACCTCATTACCACAATCAGCAAAACCAATCCCGAATGCTTTCCTGAAATTAGCTTGTCTGTGTTTCTTTTGAAAAGTTTTCACTTTTTTTTTTTTTTTTTTTTTACAGCGACTAAATAAAAAGGATTATTATTTTTTTTAAACAGTATTTTTTATACACTTATTTGTAGCTGATTGTGAAACTCAGACTTAACAGGAGTTACAGTGAAATTTAGATGCTGAAGGACTCCTTGAGATTGAGCAAAAGGTCGTCCAGTTAGGGAAAATTTTGAATTCTTTGGGTGTGGCAGAAAGCCTCAACTGGAGCTATACACTTTGCAAATACCTTTGCTGCTGTGGAAAGACCAAAAGGTAGAGCAGTAAATTGAACATGGGAGGAGCCAGAGAAAAAACTGAGGAAATTTCCTGCAAGAAAGTATGTGCAAATAGGCATCTTTCAGATCTAGGGACACTAGAAAGGCCTGGGGTAGAAAAAGGCAAGAGTGGGAAAAGAGAGAGAGAATTCTGAAAACTAGTACTTTTAAGAAAGAGTTTAGAAGCGAAAAGTCTATATTCTGGAATAGAATCCTTTTCCTAGAAAGTCGTCTGCGACTTGTTCAATTGTGTCCTGATTCAGGAGATCTTGAATACTGGGAGTGAGTAGAAATAGGTGGTTGTGAGGATGATGTGGCATGCCTCTCAGAGAAGGAATATTTTCTCAGGACATGGAATACCAATCCTTGAGGAGGCACAGGACACATTTGTCTGTAAAAATAGTTTCCCACAGGGACAGTCACAGTCTTTTGTAAAGAGTCGTCCAGGGACTGAGGGGCAAGGGAGAGGGTACTTCAGTCAGTCACAGATTTTTCTTCCAAAGGGAAACCTCCCGATGGAGGTTCCCTATGAGGTTTGTCATAGTACCTTTTCCTAGGGTTTTTCCTGTTCTGAATTGCCCTAGAGCTCCTTCTGAGGAAGGATGCAGATTTAGATGAGTAATCCCTGTGGTATCTAGGAATTGAGGCCAGTTTAATCTGCCTGCAGCTTTCATAGTCATATCTAGGTCTTGGAGAGTTTTGAACAGACTAGCAGTCTGAGAACCAAACAACAGGTCTTTGCCCAAGGGAGAAGTCAAAGTTTTGACTTGAAATCATCAGGAAAGTACAGTTTTGTACCTACCATAAATGTAGATGTCCGAACTGGATAGCATCTGCAGTCATAACAAGTGGGTTGTCCTGTCGTCAGGCAGCCCTGCAGTCGGCCGGATTCCAAAGTCCGGGTCCGGCTTCGGCTGATGTCGCACTCCACCCAGCGTCATCTCTGTTGGTCTGGTATACAAGCATCAGCCGCCGCCATTTTCCTCAGTGTTTCTTGCCCCAGATGCCAGTAGCCCTCTTGCAGGCTAAAAATTTGGATAGATGCCAATGTTTCCAAATAGATAGAGGCAAACACAGCAATAAGCACATATGTACATATATACAAACAAATACACCATAAAAGACTCCCCCCCAACAGCTAGCTATTAGGAGGGTAAACACCCTAGGAGTACCACTGAGGGGAAGGAGGGAGGGTAATCCTGACTGCAGATGCTATCCAGTTCGGACATCTACATTTATGGTAGGTACAAAACTGTACTATGTCCTTCATGGATGCATCTGCAGTCATAACAAGTGGGTAGAATACCATAGCCAACTAGGGGAGGAGGATAAAAGTAGATTATGGTGTGTTTAGGATCCCTTGCAGTACAGCAGTGGCAAACCCTGCTCGGGATCTGGAATATAGAGGCAAATTATAATGCTTGGCAAATGTATGCACGGAGGTCCAAGTAGCCTCAATAATGTCTTTGGTTGCCACTCCTCGTAAGAAGGCTGTGGTAGTGGCTGTTGCCCTAGTAGAATGAGGTCTTATGTCCTGTGGAATTGGTTTTCCATGGAAGGAGTAACAGTATCGTATGCAATTTCCTATCCATTTGGAGATTGTCTGTTTGGAAAT
Organism: Protopterus annectens; assembly: GCF_019279795.1. NCBI lineage: Eukaryota > Metazoa > Chordata > Ceratodontiformes > Protopteridae > Protopterus > Protopterus annectens. Next base: position 691,689,689 of record NC_056739.1, on the reverse strand, counting down.
AGCTTTTCCTTCCCTTCCTGTTGCATAGGCTACAAAAAGTTGGTCAGTCTTTCTGCTATTTTTTGTTCTGTCCAAGTAGTAGCGTAGCTGTCTATGTACATCCAAGGTATGCAGTATTCTTTCCCCTCTGTTTTGTGGGTTGGGAAAGAAGGTAGGTAGGTGGATTGCCTGGTTTAAAGACACTCTGGATACCACCTTGGGCATAAATGTAGGATTAGTCCTCATGGACACTATCTTGGTGGAAGATTAGGAAGGGTTGCGCTGCCATTAAGGCCTGTAGTTCTGAAACCCTCCTTGCTGAAGTAATTGCCAGTAGGAAAGCAGTTTTCCATGACAGGTGTTGTAGGTCTGCTGTTGCTGCTGGTTCAAAGGGTGATAGTGTCAACTTTTCTAGCACAAAGTTTAAATCCCAAGCTGGTAATGGTGGTTTCCTTGGAGGTTTTACATTCTTGATTCCTTTGAGGAACTGCCTGAGCAAAGGGTGCGAAAAAACAGGTGGATCAAAGCTGTATTCTGCTGAAATAGCTGATGCATGTATCTTGATGGAGGAGTAGGACAGGCCTGAATGAAGAAGTTCGGCCAGATACTCCAGAATGTTAGGCATATCTATGTTTGACACATCTTTTCCTCTTTCCGTACTCCAAATGACAAACCTTTTCCATTTTCCAGCATAGTTCCTTCTTGTTGAAGGTCTGCGTGCTTCAAGAATAATGTCTTTAACTCTTTGGGAAAGTTCTGGATTAGCTGCTGCTATGTGATGTTCCATGCAGTCAGTTGCAGCGTTTTTAGGTTTGGATGTATGATGCTGTAGTTGTTCTGAGTTAAAGTACAGTTTTGTACCTACCATAAATGTAGATGTTCGAGGATTCCATTGCTGCAGTCCTTACTATTGGGTATAGTCCGCGTCCAGTCGGCCCGAATACCAGAGTATAAGGCTGACGTCGGTCATGGCGCCTTAGACTGGCGTCAGTACGTCAGGGTACTAATGCGCATGACCGGCGTCATATCCTCAGTCTTTTCTTGCCCCAGATGTCAGAAGACCCTAAAAAGACAAGGCCCAAAATACCTGCACCAAAAACATGTACAATATATACAAGAATATATACAAAAATATAAGCATGTAAACTCACCTACACAACCACCCCTAAACACAGAGGGAAGGAGGGAGTAAATTGGACTGCAGCAATGGAATCCTCGAACATCTACATTTATGGTAGGTACAAAACTGTACTATGTTCTTCGTTTTCCATTGCTGCAGTCCTTACTATTGGGTAGAATCCCAAAGCAGAGGTAAGGAGGCTGGCAAATCATAAAGAAGTAGGAGCTGACAACATGCCTTGCAAAACAGCTGTGGCAAAACCAGCCCTAGACTTAGAGTAAATAGGAAGGTGATAATGCTTAGAGAAAGTATGCACTGAACTCCAAGTAGCTGCTTCCAAAATATCCTTAGTTGCCACCCCCCTTAGAAATGCTGTTGAAGTGGCAGTAGCCCTAGTGGAATGAGGCCTAATCCCAGCTGGAATTTCCTTGCCATGATGGGAATAACAAAATGCAATGCAAAAGCCAATCCACCTAGAAATAGTTTGTTTTGACACAGGCTTGCCCTGTGAACTCAAAGCAAAAGAAACAAACAACTGCTGAGACTGCCTAAAATCCTTAGTCCTGCTTAAATAATAACGCAATTGCCTGTGTACATCTAAAGTGTGCAAAATCTTTTCCCCTTTATTTTGGGGTCTGCATAAAAGTAGGCAAATGAATAGTTTGGTTTAAAGCCACACTAGAAACCACCTTAGGCATAAAGGAAGGATTAGTGCAATGATACCCTATCCTTATGGAAAATCAAAAGGGCTCTACTGCCATAAGGGCCTGCAACTCAGACACCCTTCTTGCAGAAGTAATAGCCAACAGAAAAGCAGTCTTCCATGACAAGTATTTCAATTCAGCAGTAGCCGCAGGCTCAAAAGGTTGTAGAGTAAGTTTTTCCAACACAAAATTGAGATCCCAAGCAGGAGTAGGAGCTCTACGTGGGGGTCTTATATTCTTTGCCCCTCTAAGAAACTGCTTGAACAAAGGATGCGAAAACAATGGTGGGTCACAATCATAGTGAGCTGAAATTGCTGCAGCATGAATCTTAATGGAAGAGAAGGACAAACCTTTGTCCAATAACTCAGTAAGATATTGAAGAGCCACACTCAAATTAGGCTCAGAAACCTGCAAATTCTTTGCTGTACTCCAAAATAAAAATCTCTTCCATTTGTCTGCGTACACTTTCCTTGTACTAGGTCTTCTAGCTTCCATAATCACATTTAAAACTTGTTGAGGAAGTTGAGACCTGCTGTGTTTCAACACAGAATATGCCAGGCTGTTAGATGAAGAGAGTGAAGCTTGACATTGAGCAGATGACCATCCTTCTGAGATAACAGATGAGGAATCAGAGGTAAAGGCCATGGAGGCTTCCTTACCAGACTCCGTAGTAGTGGGTACCAGTGTTGCCGAGGCCAATCTGGAGCTATCAAAATCATCCTTGGCCTGTCTTGTCTGACCTTTAATAGTACCTTTGGTAGAAGAGGCAGAGGAGGAAAGGCATACACATGAAGGTTTTTCCAACTGAAAGACAGAGCATCCACTTTCCAAGCTGTGTGATGAAACCCCTTTGTGCAATACTGTGGCAGCTGGTGGTTTAGTGGAGAAGCGAACAGATCTATGTCTGGAGTTCCCCATGACACTGTCAATTTTCAAATACATGAAGATCCAGTTTCCACTCGTGGGGATCCATGATTTGTCTGCTTAACACATCTGCTAAGGAGTTCTGTGCTCCGGCAGAAACCTTGCCTGAAGAGTTAGTTGCAAGCTTAGCGCAGTCTCCCATAAAATCATTGCTTGCCTGCATAGAGGATAAGAATGTGTTCCCCTTGCTTGTTGATGTACCACATGACAGTTGTGTTGTCTGTTAGAATCAACACCTGCCCTGGAAGAAGTAACTCCTTGAAAGCCACTAATGCAAACTGGACTGCTAACATCTCCTTCATGTTGATATGTAGATGCTGTAGTCTGGCAGGCCACTTGTCTTGTATCCACTTTCCATTTAGATGAGCTCCCCAAGCAATGTCCGAGGCATCTGTCGTTAAAATCTGACTCGCCTCTGGCGGGTCACAGAGAGTCCCTTGTTTAGGTGACATTCCTGAGCCCACCACAAGAATTCTTTTGAAGGCAAGGTATTATTTGAATGACAGTGTCCAAATCCTGGCAGTGCTGTGTCCATACATTTTGAGATACCATTGCAGCTTCCTCATATGCAGTTTGGCATTGGGAAGCACCAGAATACAAGATGCCATGAACCCTAATGCTTGAAGGACTGTCCTTGCAGTCAGCACGGACTGATGAGATAGTTGATGGAAGTAAAGTGACAGACTCTTTTGTTTGTCCGGGGTTAAAAAGGCCATCTGGGCTGCTGTATTCAGTCTCACACCCAGAAAGCACATGTCTTGAGAGGGTACTAGACTGGACTTTATTTCGCTCACAGAATACCCTAGGCATCTTAGCACTGCTATAACATATTCCAGATGCTGTAGAAGGTCTTCCTTTCTTGAGCCAGAATCAGGCAGTCGTCCAAGTAAGGATAGATTTGAATTCCTTGAAGCCTGAAGTAAGCTATCACTGGAGCCAGAACCTTTGTGAATACTCTGGCAGTAGATAAGCCAAAGGGCAATGCAGAGAACTGATAATGAGAATTTCCAGTTCGAAACCGCAGATACTTCCTGCAACTTAGCCTTATAGGCACATGAAGGTAAGCTTCCTTGAGATCTAAAGTTACCATCCAGTGATCTTTGCCCAGCAGAGGTAAAAGTTGTTGTAACGTCAACATCTTGAACTTGGGAATGTCCAGATAAGTGTTGAGGAGAGATAAATCCAAAATTGGTCTCCACGTGTTCCCCTTCTTTGGTACTAGGAACAGGCGAGAATAAAATCCTAGGCCCCTTTCTGATACAGGGACTGGCTGAATGGCCCCCATCTGGAGTAACTGAGAAACTTGCTTGTGAGCCTCTTTTCTTTGTGGAGGAGGAACGTCTGGCATGCCTTTGAAAGGGGGCATTGTGTGGAAATAAAATCTGTAACCGTGGTGAATGATATCCAACACCCATCTGTCTTGAGTAATTAAATCCCAATTTTCTTTGAAAAGAGACAGTCTTCCTCCCAAAGGAGCTGCCAGGCGAGAATCCACTGGCAGCTGAAAAGGCAGGTCATTGGGTCTGTTTACGAAAGGACTGACCCCTGCCCTCACCAGAAGGCTGAGCAGGTGAACTCCCTGATCTAGGCCTAAAAGAACCTTGAGCCCTGCCCCTACCACGTCTAGACCTACCCCTAGACTGGGAATCATAAGCAGGATATGTCCACCCCTTAGCAGGCCAATTTCTACTAAATTTCGGAGGCTGCACCTGCAAAAAATCTTTAACAGTTTGCATAGACTTAGCTTTGTCCTCCATTTTCTTTAAAACTGCTTCCACAGGCGATCCAAACAACACATCAGACTGTAAAGGAGCATCCAAAATCCTTGTCTTAACATGCTCAGCTAAATTCTGATCCTTCAACCAGGCATGCCTGCGAAGAACAGAACTAGTAGCAGCCACCCTCGAGGAGGCCTGTACAGCATCAAAACCACATTGCAAAGAATGCTTACCCACTTGTTCAGACACATGAACCAAATCCAGCAACTCTTTACACTTAATACCTTCCGCCAAAGCATCCACCTTAGATTTCAATTGTGAAAGGAGATAATTTTGATATTTTAGCATGTGAAACTGACAATTCAACGCTCTCATGGCTAGAGTGGAAGAAGTATACACTTTCTTTCCCCACCTATCCAAAGCCCTTGCCTCTTTATCAGTGGGAACAGGATTTTTAACCACAGAAGCTTTAACACCTTTAGGCCCCTGAGAAACAGTTTCTGGGTCCGCCTAGGACTCTTAAACAAATACTTATGAGCTTGGGCACCCTATAATACCTATCAGGCTTAACAGGAGCAGGAGGCAAAGAGTCAGGGTTCAGGAAGCCTCTGCAAAAACATCTTCCACCACATTCAACACAGGAGGAATAGCTAAGGGCCTATGCTGGGGCAAAAACAAGAATTCCCTAAGCCTTTTCCTGGAATCAGAGTAATCCTGGCCTTCCCATTTAAAATGCTCCCTCATGGAATGCAGAGTCTCTGAAAATGAGAAATCCTCAGGAGGAGAAGCTGTAGGAGTGGAATCATCCACATCAGAATCAGAATAAGTAGGATACTCCTGCAAGTCTTCCAGAAGACTCTGAAGCCTCTGAACACTGTTCAAAACTATCAAACTCGGTTCCACCCTAGGCCTCTTATCAGGCGGGGCATAGAACCTCTAATCATAGTAATCAAATCTTCTGCCATTTTAAGCATATGTTTCTTAGGTACAGAACCCGAAATGCTAGGAGAAGCCCCACTGAAGCTGAACTAGGCCTACCTCTCAAAGAAGTTTTGGCAACAGAAGGAGAGGCTCTAACTACCTTGGGAAGAGGGAAGAACAGTTACCTGAGAAGCCCCTCAGCTTGGCCTACCTCCTGAGAAGGCACATCCTGTAAAGTAAAGTTTCTGCCTGAGACTGCATAGAAACTCCTGGCAAAACCTCTGGCTCCACTGAGCCTTCTAAAGAACCGACGTCCGGGACTGCGGTTCATCAACCCTAGGCTTCACTGACTTGTCCTTGCGCTTCTTGGGCCAGCGGCCGGAGCATCCGGCGGCATTTTATAATTACAACGCTTCCCAAACACTAACCTGGCACAGTCTAACCTCCTCTTAATAGTGCGTTTGTTAAACCTAGCACAAGCGGCAACCAACAATGTCGTGCTCAGGCCCTAAGCAAGGTATACACAAGGTATGGTAATCCCTATGAGGTATCTGTTTCCCACAAGAAATACAGTTATTCACTTTTTCTGACATCCGGTAAAATACTGAGGCAAGAAAAAACAAAATGTTCTAGCGGGTACTTAGCCAACTCTGTTTCGGTCTGAAACTCCGGTTTCGGAAATATCTCAGAACGCCAACCTGCACTCGCAAAACTGCTTCTGCATCGGACCATGCGGCAAAAAAGACTGAGGATATGACGTCGGTCATGCGCATTAGTACCCTGACGTACTGGCGTCAGTCTAAGGCGCCATGACCGGCGTCAGCCTTATACTCTGGTATTCGGGCCGACTGGACGCGGACTATACCCAATAGTAAGGACTGCAGCAATGGAAAACGAAGAACATCATCAAAGGCATCAGGGGTATTGGCCACATATTGTTCCGAGACATGCTCTTCAGTAGTGGGTACCAGTGTTGTCTTGGCCAGTTTGGAGCTATCAGGATTATCCTTGGACGTTCTTCCTTGATTTTTAGTAGTACCTTGTGTATCAAAGGGAGAGGTGGGAATGCATATGCTGTTAGGCCTTTCCAGTTGAAGGAGAGTGAGTCCACTTTCCATGCTAGTGGGTGGAATGTCCTTGTGCAGAATTTTTTGAGCTGGTGATTGAGAGGTGATGCGAATAGGTCTATCTGTGGCATTCCCCATTTCTTGAGATGGTCTTGAAGATGTCCGGGTGCAGCTTCCATTCGTGGGCATCCGAGTGGTTCTGCTTAATATGTCTGCTAGAGTATTGTCTTTCCCCGGTACAAATATTGCCTGTAACTGAATGTTGTAGCTGAGTGCCAGGGTCCACAGCTCCAAGGTCATTCTGCATAGGGGGTATGAATGAGTGCCTCCCTGTTTGTTGATGTACCACATGACTGTGGTGTTGTCTGTCCTTATCATCAACTGGCCCTCTTTGAGAAATGATTTGAACTTTTGGATTGCCAGTTTTACTGCCAGCATTTCTTTTAGATTGATGTGCAGGTGTAGTTGATCCTGTGTCCACAATCCTTGCACGCATTTGTCCAGCATGTGGGCCCCCCATCCTAGGTCTGAGGCGTCTGTTGTGATGGTCTGGCTTGGTTGACATCTGCAAAAGGGTAGGCCTGGGTTTGACTGGCATGCCTGAGCCCACCATAGGAACTCCTGTTTTAAGCATGGAATTAGTGGGATTTCTGTTTCTAGACTGTGTCTGTGTTGGGACCATAAATTCTTTAGGTACCACTGTAGTTTCCTCATATGTAGTCTGGCAAATGGGACCAAGATTATGCATGATGCCATGAAGCCCAAGGCCTGCAGAACTTTTCTTGCTGTTAACTTGTTCAGGTTTGTTAGTGCCAAGAAGTAAAGAGGAAGTTCTTTTGTTTTTCTGTAGTCAGGAATGCCATTTGTTGTACTGTGTCCAATTCAGCCCAAGAATGTCCTTGTTTGGGATGGTATCAGCCTTGACTTTTGTAAATTGACTGTGTATCCCAGTCCTTGTAGCAAGTAAATGACCCTTTGTAAATCTGTTGTCAGCTTGCTTTTGTTGTCCCCTTGTAGCAGGCAGTCGCCCAGGTATGGGTAAATTTGAATTCCTGTAGTCTGCAATGGGCGATTACTGATGCCAGGCATTTTGTGAATACTCTGGGCGCAGTAGATAAGCCAAAGGGCAATGCTGAGAATTGATAGTGCTCTGATCCTGCAAGAAATCTGAGGTATCTTCTGCAGATTGGTCGAATGGGGACGTGCAGGTATGCCTCCTTGAGATCTAGAGTTACCAGCCAAGACTCCTTGCCCAGCATGGGAAGAAGTTGCTGTAGGATCAGCATTTTGAATTTTGGGACAATGATGTATGTATTTAAGGTGGACAGGTCGAAAATTGGTCTCCAACTTTTTTCCTTTCTTGGAACTAGGAATAGTCTGGAGTAGAACCCCTTTCCTTGTTCTGCTGTTGGCACTCTTTCCACAGCTCTCATGTTTGCTAACTCCATTATCTGGCGTAAAGCCTCTGTTTTTTGATTTGGAGGTAGATTTGGCATTCCTCTTTTGACTGGTAAAGTGTGGAAGTGAAACCGGTAACCTTGATCTATGGTTTGTAAAATCCACTTGTCTTTTGTTATGTAGTGCCAGTTCTTTGAAAATAAGGTTAACTTTCCGCCTAGAGGAGCTGCTATTTGTTCCCTGGTAGGCGGATTTAGGATTAAGTCACTGTGGTTGTGCTGATGTAGTGGCAGTGGCTGTGTCTGTGCCTCTGTTGTTACCTTGCCACTGTCGTCCTCTGTAGGCACCTCCTCTGGATTGGTTTCTGCCTCTGGAGCGTCTATTCCTGCCCCTTTGAAATTTTGTGGAGTCAGGAAAGGACCAATTTTTGGCAGGCCAGTTCCTGCTAAACCTTGGGGTTGAACCTGCAAGAAATCTTTAACAGTTTGAACAGATTTTGCCTTTTCTTCCATTTTCTTCATAACCTGCTGGGCAGGTGTACCAAACAAACTTGTCTTGTCCATAGGAGCATCTAGCAACTTAGCTTTAACATGATCCGGTAAAGCTTGTTCCTTTAGCCATGCATGCCTTCTTATCACTGTGCCTGTCATGGCTGATCTAAATGAAGCCTCCAGTGCATCATAGCCACATTTTAAGGAATGGTTGCTAACCTGTTGTATGTTATTTACCATCTCTAATACATATTTCTTATCAAGAGATTCATCAGTGGTTAGTTTTTAGTTAACTGATCAAGCATAAACTCTTGGTATTGTATCATGTGAAACTGACAGTTTAAAGCTCTAGCTGAGCGAGAAGCTGAATTGTAGACACTTTTTCCCCATCTGTCTAGTGACCTTGCTCCCCTTTCAGAAGGAATAGGGTTTTAGCTGTGGACGCGGCTACTGCCTTGGGACCCTGGGATATGGTTTCTGGGTCTGCAAGTGGGGCCTTGTAAAGGTGGTGATGAGTATCTGGCACCCTGTAAAATCTGTCTGGTTTGGCAGGGGCTGGGGTAAAGAATCTGGAGCGGAGCAAACATCATTGAAAGCATCATCCACCACAGAGAGAACAGGAGGTATAGCTAAGGGCCTGTGCTGTGGGAGGTGCAGAAAGGTCCTAAGTCTTTTCTGGAGTCTGAAAATCCTGTTGCTGCCATTGGAACTGTTCTCGCATGGCATGCAAGGTTTCCCAAAGGAGAATTCTTCTGGTGGGGAAGCAGCTGGAATGGATTCTTCAGCATCAGAATCTTCAAAATTGGAGAAGGGAGCCTCAGGCTGGTCAGTTATGTCTGATTCATCAGCAGAATCATCAGAAGACACTGGCTCGGGGGCTCTGCCCTAGGTCTCTTCTCTGGGGGCTGAGAGGCCCTGTCTGGGTGAGATTGAGATCCTCTAATTAAAGAAATTAAATCTTCTGCCAAAGAAAGCATTTGAGAACTAGAAGAGGGCCTGGATGTGGGGGGTTTAACAGGCACTGTTTTAGTAGTCTTGGCTGCTTTAGCCCTGGCGAGGCCTTAATGGACATGGTAGCTGGAGGCCTAGCAGCACCACGTGCTGGGGTAGAGACATCCAAGGGGATGGTGTCTGATAAGTCAACCACCGTAGTGGGTAAAATTTCTGAGGTCGATTCAAGAGTTGTAGCAGGGGCCTCAGTTGTAAGAATAGGTTCAGCTGTACTTTGAGCAGTTTTCTCGGTTTCGGCGAAACCGAGACACTCATGTTTGCTTTACCGTGGTTTCGGCGAAACGCGGACCGCGATGTCGGTCTTTATCTTTGCGTTTTGGGGGTAGTCGGAGGATCCGGCGGCATAATGTACGCAAAATCAGAACCGAAAAACTGTTCTGCAAACTCCGACCGACGCCTAGCGTCGCCGGTTGAAAGAGGCACAGGCGAACAGGCTGCTACGTCGTGGGCTGGGCCTAAACAAGGCAGACAGTAAGAGTGGAAATCTTTATGAGGTATTTGTTTCCCACAGGTTAAACAATTGTTAACTTTTTCTGACATCGGCTGAGGCAAGAAAGAGTCCCCAACGGGGTACTTAGCTTTAGAAGTCTTCGAAGTAGTATTCGGTAAAGTAATCTCTGGATCCGACCGACCGGCACTTGCGAACAGCTTCTGCTTGCGCCACGGCAAGAAAGACTGAGGAAAATGGCGTCGGCTGATGCTTTATACCGAAGACCAACAGAGATGACGCCGGGTGGAGTGCGACATCAGCCGAAGCCGGACCCGGACTTTGGAATCCGGCCGACTGCAGGGCTGCCTGACGACAGGACAACCCACTTGTTATGACTGCAGATGCATCCATGAAGGACATCCGGCTGGCTATGAAGCCATGCATGTCTGCGGATAACAGACCCAGTAGCAGCTGCCCTACAGGAAGCATCCACAGCATTGTAAGTGCACTTAATGCCGTCTCTGGCTATTTGAGCAGCCTGGAAAGTAGATTCTGCATTTGCTGCTTTGATTCTTAAGTGGAGAGTTCAGCATAACCTTGTTCAAGAACTGATGTACAGAAATTAGACATTTAGTCATTAAAGTCTGGTAGTTAACGGGCCTGAAAGTAATGATAGAAGGGGCGTGTACCTTCTTTCGCCACCTATTAATATAGCCCTACTATCCATGTCTGTAGGTAGGGCATTAGCACTGGGTAAGAGCTTAGAGGGCTTATTTGAACAAAAAGACACTGCAGTTGGGTCTGCCGTAAGATTCTTGTACAATTACTTTAGGTCATCAGGCACCTTGTAAAACCGGTCTGGTCTTTTAAAAGCTGATGGGTGAAAATCAGGTGCTGAAGAGGTGGACTGGAAAGAGTCCTGGAAAGCATAAGTACAGGAGTAATGGGAGAGAGGTAGGAGTGCCTACTTCCAGGAAGCTGTAGTACCTTTTCTGTATGTCAGAGATCTTAGTGGATTGCCATTCAAAATGCTTCTTTATGTTCTAGATATTACCCCACTGAGGAAGCTTCCTTTGGGGGGACTCTGGAGACTGGGAATCTTCTTCATCTGAAGAGATTTGCCCTGGAGAGTGTAAATAAGAGTTGTCTGAAGAGTGGTCTGAATCATAATATTGTTGTTCTGCTTCTGCTTCATAAGATGCCATATTAGGATTTTGAGGAGCAACCCATGGTTGTGCTGACCTAAAAGAGAGAGGTTTCAAAGCCATAATAGCTTTGAACAAGCCCTGGGAGAAATCTATCCACTCCTTCTCCCTAGCTGCTGAGGGAGATGCTACATCTAGTCTTTTATTTTCTTTTTCGGTTTGATATCTGCTTGGATGAGAGACAGAGGTTTGGAACGCTGCCTAACCTGAGATCTCTTCCCCAACGAACAACTGATGAACACCATGAGGGCCCTCGGAAATGATGTGCAGTTTATCTGATGCCTCCACAGTCTGCAAGGCCTCAGGAGACATACCAGCCTCTAACAGTCTTGGTAGTGTGCAAGTGAGAGGTAACCTGATGTACCATGGGTACTGCAACCTCAGTGGGCACCTCAGAGTCTGAAACTTTAGACTGCATATCTATTTTGGGCCTCCTTATCTTCTTCTTAGGCATAATATGGGGATGTCTGTGGATGCAGATTCTGCCATCTTAGATTGGGCCAGGTGTTTAAAATGCTGATTTTCCAAAAAGCTGTTGAAAGAGGAAAGCAGTGATTTCAGCCAGAAGATCTAGTTATTCTCATGACCAAAGTGCCTTGTAATAACCTGCTGTATCTTAATACAGATAGTTAAGAATCACCCAGTGTTATTTTCACTCCACTCAATGCAAAATAATCATAAACCATTCTATGTAACTGGCAGTCAATGTGACAAATCATCAAACAGCAAAGCTGACTGCTAGTGTGGAAGTAATTGATGATGATGCTGCAGGCTAAAAATACAAAGAATGCATTCAATTATACTCAAGATGAAGTCATGTTTTAAGCCTCTTAATTCATGCTGTTGTCAAGAAAATGAATTTATTAAAACACAAACTGAGAAATAATTCAAATGAAAACCTATAGAAAATAGTACTTTTATTATTTATTCACTACAATACAGGAGGTTTTTGTGAAATCCTTCGGTTAAGCCTCTTGTCATTTAATTTTTTCTTCTGTCCCTGTATGGAGACCTACTCCGGTAACGTTCTCTAACCTCGGTTTTTCTCCTTGAGCTACGTTCACAGCTGCTGCTGTGATGCCGGCTTCTGTCCTTCTTACTTCTACTTTCACTGCTTGAGTCTCTTCTGTGATGACTGCGTTCACGACTTGAGTATCTGTAAGGGTATTTTTTCTCCTTACGGTACTTCTTTTCTTTTTTGTGCCTGCTCTCTTTACTTCTTCCCCGTCTCTGCTTCTTTTTTTCATTCTTGCCACACTTTAAATAGTTGTCTGAATCTCTTGTCTCCTTTCTCCTTTCCTCACTTGAGCTTAGATTAGTCTTGCTTTGTTCAAAGTTTACCTCCTTGTCAGCTTCCTTTTTAAAACTGTGCTTACTTTTGTACTGTGAAATATTTGATACTATACAAGTGAGGCTGTCTTGCCTGATTCCCACAGTTGCATCACCATTCACAGCGACAAAGGACTTTGAACTGCAGTCTTTCTTGGTACTACATTCCTTATCTTCTGACCTACAACTATACACCTGATGCTCTGAAGGGACATTTTTATCACCAGTACAACTGACTGACTTATCACCTGAATTGTCCGGAAATGAAATCTGAGCGACAGCAGGTGTTTGCTGCTGAACAGCTGTAGATTGTCCTGGAGGCATATTGGAAGGCTGGCAATTCTTATTTCTCATCAATTTGAACAACAACTTTTCTCTCAGCTCTTGTTCTTTTCTCTGCAGCTCTATGGCAAGCTGTTTCTCCTGCTCCACACGTCTCAGCTCTGCTTCATGTCGCCGCCTCCTTTCCTCAAGTTGTTTCAGGCGAAGTTGCTCTGCTTCCTGTTTTTTCTGCTCTTGAAGCTTGATGAACTGGGGGAAGAGAAGAGAAAATGCAAAGAGGAGGCAAATGATCAGCAACAGTAAGGTAAATACATTAAAAAATGGACTATATTTTTCTTCTTGGGTAACATTCAAGATCATACATCTTGAGCTTCAATTAAGAAAACTGTATAAGCCTGGGACATCTTGCAAACTCAGGTTTGATTCCCAAAACACTTTGCTGTAGCCATTTAAAATGTTAAATCAAGGTTACGTTTGTTTATTCTTTCTTGTACTGTTAAAGAAACACCCACTTCTGAAATGTTAGACCTTATTGACAAAAAAAAAAAACTACATGACAATTTTAAACAAAATAGTCCTAATTACATCTGCCTTTACAGATGTCTATACTACCTAAGGATGAGCATGGGGCTAGCCAAGTACAGGCCAGACCAGTGATGGTGAACCTATGACATGAATGTCGAAGGTGACAGACACCATGTTTTGGATGACATGCCAGTGATCACCAACACCCTAGTTACCAAAGACATTGCTTTTGCATTTGATGCTCATGTGAAGTGCACTTAATTACTGTGTCAAGAGCTTCTGACACGACAAGCCCAAAAGGTTCGCCATCACTGAGCTAGACAAATTGGTATACACACTATGCTTTATAATGCATGTCAACAATTTTTTAAAAGCAAAACTCAAAACTGCCATTCTTTTAAACACAGTAAAGAAATGCTCCTATTAATACGGCCAGCCATCTGCATGTTGCTTCAAATCATTTATTGCCTTACTTCAACAGAAAGGTTCTACCACCTAGCCTCTTTCATTTGAGTGTATAACTTATTTCTCCAAACAAGACACCTCTTCTTAAAAAAACACAAAATAGAAAAGTATTGCTTGCTATTCTTAACTGAACTCAGAGTACAGAATGCTTCATGAGTAATGGACTCAGAATGACTATGCATGGAGTTCTGTATCCTCTGGCAACTTATCTCAAATTGTCAGAAAAAATGAAAAGTTATGTTCTCACCATAATGACTGATGTGTGCTGTCTTCTTTTCGTCTGGTTCAACCTTTTAATTATCAGGTCCATTCAGATCTGACCTCGGCACCTTTAGAAGCTGTGGATCCAGGGTTTTGACAACTCCACTACCCATAATTCGTCTCTTCTTCCAAATACCTCAAATTGAGTTTGCCTATTTATCAGTCAACAAAGTCACTATCTCATAAAATGCAACACAAATTCTATACCACAACAGAACCTGCAGAAAACAACCAACTGAGGTTGTGTAATGACAAGGTTCCTGGTTAGGTCCATTCAAACAAAGTGGAGCACTAGGGGAAAAACTTCTAGAAGAGGGAAGGAAGGAAGGGATGTTGAACCACATGAAAAGACGACAATATGGATCTATTGTTATGTACAAAACTTTTATATCCAATGTTGTCTTTTTTCTGCCGATTCAACTTTTGAGACAGGTTACCTTGCTTGCTGCCACAAATCTGAGAGGTATCATGGAAGGATATTCCTAAGAATCTTGACTGTACAGCCAGTTTATAATGAGAAATGAATGTGTGAAATGTGGACCAAGTTGCTGAAGTACAAGTTTCATCTACAGCAGCTCTACACACAAAAGCAGAAGTAGCCACAGACGTTGAGTGAGCTCCATTTCTTAGAGAGCCCCAATTTTTCATATACAAAAGACTATACACAGTCTGACAGCCCCATTGGTAGTGTGACTAAAACATTCTGGCCGAGTTTGGCCTTAGAAAAAGCTACCAACAGCTGATCAAATTTTCTGAAATCTTTGCTCCTATGGAGATAAAATCTAAGCTGCCTGCAGACATCTAATAGTTGAATAATATACTCGTTTTGTAACATAATGGGAAGAACATTAGTAAATTAATGGTTTGATTAAGGTTAATTTCGGTTACCACTTTTGGGATAAATATAGAATTCATTTTCAAAGAAACTCTAACCTTACAGAAAATCAAGTAAGGAGGTTTACAGGAAAGTTCTTGTTCACGGGGGGGGGGGGTTATTGATGCTTGAACCATGACAGTTGTATCTCATGGAGAAATAGGATTCTTTGGGGAAGGCCTTAATAAAGAAAGTTCCTTTTAGAAAAGCCACTGAAATCTTTAGAGAAGCTATAGCTGTCTGATTATGTCCAATACGGAAATAGCCAAGTGTACTCTGATTGTGGAAAAGTTGAATCCTTTTTGGAAAAGGTCTAACAAAAAGTCTAAAATGGAAGGAAGAGGAGCTGACAAGGAATCTATCCCCCTTAGCAGCTGCCCAAATAGAGAATCTCTTCCAATTTGTAAGGTAAACTTTTCTTAAACTTGATTTTTGAGACGCTAATGAAATATGAATGACACTGAACGTAAAAAGCCTGTTATCTCTGTCCACCATTAGAATTGGAGGAACCATGTGGTTAGCTTCAGCGTCCTGGGTCTGGGTGAGCCTCCCTGATGCGTGAATCAGAAGGTCTGGACGGTCCCAGGGAGGACGTAGTAGATAAGGCCAGAGGATAGGGAACCACACTTGCCAGGGCCAGAAAGAAGCAATGTGGATCACTCTGGCCTTGCACCTTCTTGCTTTCTGAATGAAATTTATCAAAGGCATATCTGTGTTGAGGTAACAAAAGAAATTCCCTAAGCCTTTTCTTGGAATCAGAAAAGTCTTGGCCTTCCCAATGGAAGTGCTCCCTCAAGGTGTGCAAGGTTTCCCCAAGAGAGAAATCCTCTGGGGGAGATACAAAAGGAATGGACTGTTCTGCATCCGAATCTTCATAAGGGGAGTATGAGTGCTCCTCTACATCAGAATGTTCTGAGAAAATGGAGCCCTGTTCAGAAGAGGGAGAATCTTCCTCCACTCTGGGTCTCTTGTCTGAGGGGTTGGGAACCCTGATTTTAAGTTTTTAATATTCAAA